>NW_020955643.1:307665-311141 GCF_003031625.1 Empidonax traillii
CCCCCCGGCAGGGCAGGGCAGGGCAGGGCAGGACCCTCCGCCCCTTCCCGGCGGGTCCCGGCGGCTCCGGCTCCTCCTCCCGGGCCCAGCCCCGCCCGAGTGCGACGTGGATCCGGCAGCGCCTGCGCGGGCCGCCCTTCGCCTCCCTGCGCTCCCCTCAGCCCGAGCCGAGCCCGCGGCCCCGCCGGCAGCGCCGCCGAGCTCCGAGCTGTGGGCGGGGGGTCCCCCCGGAGCCGCCGAGCATGAGCTGGTTCAACGCCTCGCAGCTGTCCAGCTTCGCCAAGCAGGCGCTGTCGCAGGCGCAGAAGTCCATCGACCGGGTGCTGGACATCCAGGCCGAGGAGAGCCCCTGGCCCGACGCCGTCATCCCCGACTACGGTGACGGTAAGGGCGGCCAGCCGAGCCCCCTCCCCTCCCTCACTGCCCCCTTCCCTCGCCCTCCTCCCCCGCTGTCTCCCCTTTAACCCCTTAATTGGGGAGGTTTAACCCGGCCCCACCCACCGTCCCAAGCCCCCTCTGGTTTATGTAACCCACCCCTGGTCCCTCTGGTGCTCCCCTGCAGGGTGACACCCACACAGGACTGGGGCAGGCTCAGCTCAGGGCCCCGCTGGTGTCACCCGTGTCCTGCCTTTATTGCGCTGAGCTTCATACCCGTGTTCCTTAAGGCGTTATTTTGGTTTTTTTTTTGGCTGAGGGGCAAATAAGTGATAAAACCTGCTCAGTAATAAAAAAGGAGAAACCATGCCCTTCCAGAGGCATTCATGGATTGGCTCCTTGCGACAGCAGAATAGGAGCTGAAGGGCTGGTCCACATAACCCAAGTGAAGGTTCCGCTTTCCCTGGCATCAAGCTCATAATCCTCCAATATTTGTTGAGAGGAATGCGTTGGTGGAAAAGTTGTCATGGCCCTGAGGGTGTCTCTCTTTTATGTTTGCTGATGTGGAACCTGAAGGAATGGTCAGTCCCAAGTTGCTGTTTGGAAATGAAAGAGCAGAAACGAGCCCTCTCATTAGAAACTTATTTTCCGCTCCGTAAATAGTATCTTACAGATAAGAATGAATAAACAAAAGGATGGGAAACCAAATTATCTGAAATCAGTGTCCTTATTACAATTCTATGTAGAAGATGTGTATGTATTTGTAGGAGGAGGTTATTTCCAGGTGAACCTGCACCAGAGTGAGATTTCTGAAAATTCGAAGCTGTAGCAATTGAAAGTGTTTTCCAAGCTGATTGCTCAGCAAAGGTCAGTTTTGCATGTCTTTGTCCCTTTGTGGGCTTGGCAGTCAGTCAAGCAGTCCAGTGTCATCTTAAATCACTGGAATTGTTTGTAGAAAATGGTGTCTTGCTTAATTTATTAAAACTTTAGACTTGTCCAAACATTTTTTAATTTTAATTTATATCTGAGTATTTATAGTAGTCTTGTAATTGAAGAAAAGCGGCAAAGATCAGCATGCATCTGGTTTCAGGAAAAACATACTTGTTTTTAAAAGATGTCAAAATATGTTCTGAGTTTACAGTTCACTCAGAGCTTTTTCTGCAGCAAATGAATCATGGACAAGGTAGTAATAAAGCAGATGTTTGTAGTAATAAATCACACATTTGTAGTATTTTGGGCAGTGACAGCAGTAGTTATCTGAATTTGAGACTTGAGGCAAACAGCTACCAAGAATTCCTGAAAGTGGAAGACAGCTTTAAATACTATAACTGGGCATTTTTAATAGATACTGCTGTATAAAGTGAGCTTGTTTTTAAGTAGCCTGAAATAGTTACATTACCCAGATTATATTTGCAGGTACGAAATCAAACTGGGTATTGCTTTTTGATTTCTCTTTCTTACTTGGGGTGCTACTGAAATTTGATGCTGAAATTCTCATTATCCTTGCTGTTGACAAGTCCTGGAAAACCTGCAAGAAGTACAATAATAGGATGTTGTTTTAGAGCAGCTTCAGAACTAAACAATTCAGTATTTCTCCCCAGGAGGAGAAAAAAACTCTCACTGGGCTGCTGATGATGTGTATTGTCAGCTCCACGCTGGTGCTTGGCATGTGAGGAAAAATATGAAGCCTGACACAAACTGAAAGGGGCAAAAACCCTTCTCTTAGTGTAAATTCTGCAAATATTTAAAGCTTTTCCCTTCTGTTTTCTGCAGTGGTGTGTGAAGTGTTTGTGTGCTGCTGGCAGATAACTTTTCAGACCTAGTGATGGTTTTCTCCTTTGTAATCTGTATGTTCTCCTCATTGCAGTTTTTCAGGTGGTTTTGCCTGGCCTCCTCACGCTGTAGGAAGCAGGACACCACATTTGGTTTTGCTGGTTCCCTTTGCAAAAGCAATGTCGCTTTTTGTGCCCAAATAGCCTTCAGAGCTGCCCTTTCAGCTCTCAGAATGCTCTGTGGGCTTGTTTCCCCTTCCCTCACTCTTCGTCTGCTTTCTGGAATTGTCACTCTTGAATTTACAGTTTGTGTATGAGTTCTTTCTGCCTTAAAGTTACTGTTTAACTAGGTGGGAGCCAGTGGGTTTTGTTCAGGTACTCCTGCTTTGTAGAGGTGCCCATGTCCAGTTTAACTCTTGAGCTTAAGGGAGACTTGAAGTAATTTTCTTTTGCTTTGTTTAAAAATTGGTTCCAAGCTTTGTAAGGAAGTAGTAATTAATGAAAATGATGCTGTTTTTTATTGTTTATATCACCATGTATAATATTCACTTTTAAGTTATATGATATTGAATATGCCCTTTTTCGAACTGTTGCATCTAAAAAGGTAAATACTGAAAAATAATAAATTTTAATATTTTTTTGCCTATTTCTCACTTTTTTATTTTTTCTTCTTGTTTTAGGAACGAATTCTCTCATAAGTGGAGGATGGGATACATCTTCCTGGGGCTTGAGTTCGGCTGCAGAACCCCAGAATCAGCCGGTGTCACCCACAGCAATCACCAAGCCGGTGAGGAGGACAGTGGTGGATGAATCAGAAAACTTCTTCAGTGCCTTCCTCTCCCCAACAGACGTTCAGAGTATACAGAAAAACCCAGTGGTGTCCAAACCCCCAGCCAAATCACAGCGACCCAAAGAGGAGGTGAAAAGCACTTTAAAGGAGTCCCAGTGCCCCAGTCAGCTGGAAGTGCCGGTGACGACAGAGGCAGAAGTGAAGGATTCCTCTGTAGCTGTCCTGGACTTGAAAAGCCTCGATATTCCCAAGGAGACATCAGAAGAGAATGCTGGGCTAAAATCTGACACCAAGCATGAAGCAAGCACAGATGAGGTTACTGACAAAAAGGCTCTAAATTTGGAAGAAGGTGAGGATGCTCCTAGTGAAAAATCCAGTGTAGGAGGGGAAGGAGCGGTGGGTGCACCAGAGGGCACTTCCCAGCCTCTTGATGCAGGCACAAAAGACATGGGTTTGGAAGGTAAGGAGAGAAAGACTGAGGACAGACAAAGCAATACCCCATCACCTCCCATTAGCACTTTCTCCTCGGGCACTTCCAC
>NW_020955643.1:311162-314026 GCF_003031625.1 Empidonax traillii
CCCCCCGGCAGGGCAGGGCAGGGCAGGGCAGGACCCTCCGCCCCTTCCCGGCGGGTCCCGGCGGCTCCGGCTCCTCCTCCCGGGCCCAGCCCCGCCCGAGTGCGACGTGGATCCGGCAGCGCCTGCGCGGGCCGCCCTTCGCCTCCCTGCGCTCCCCTCAGCCCGAGCCGAGCCCGCGGCCCCGCCGGCTGCGCCGCCGAGCTCCGAGCTGTGGGCGGGGGGTCCCCCCGGAGCCGCCGAGCATGAGCTGGTTCAACGCCTCGCAGCTGTCCAGCTTCGCCAAGCAGGCGCTGTCGCAGGCGCAGAAGTCCATCGACCGGGTGCTGGACATCCAGGCCGAGGAGAGCCCCTGGCCCGACGCCGTCATCCCCGACTACGGTGACGGTAAGGGCGGCCAGCCGAGCCCCCTCCCCTCCCTCACTGCCCCCTTCCCTCGCCCTCCTCCCCCGCTGTCTCCCCTTTAACCCCTTAATTGGGGAGGTTTAACCCGGCCCCACCGTCCCAAGCCCCCTCTGGTTTATGTAACCCACCCCTGGTCCCTCTGGTGCCCCCCTGCAGGGTGACAACCCACACAGGACTGGGGCAGGCTCAGCTCAGGGCCCCGCTGGTGTCACCCGTGTCCTGCCTTTATTGCGCTGAGCTTCATACCCGTGTTCCTTAAGGCGTTATTTTGGGGTTTTTTTTTTTTGGCTGAGGGGCAAATAAGTGATAAAACCTGCTCAGTAATAAAAAAGGAGAAACCATGCCCTTCCAGAGGCATTCATGGATTGGCTCCTTGCGACAGCAGAATAGGAGCTGAAGGGCTGGTCCACATAAACCAAGTGAAGGTTCCGCTTTCCCTGGCATCAAGCTCATAATCCTCCAATATTTGTTGAAAGGAATGCGTTGGTGGAAAAGTTGTCATGGCCCTGAGGGTGTCTCTCTTTTATGTTTGCTGATGTGGAACCTGAAGGAATGGTCAGTCCCAAGTTGCTGTTTGGAAATGAAAGAGCAGAAACGAGCCCTCTCATTAGAAACTTATTTTCCGCTCCATAAATAGTATCTTACAGATAAGAATGAATAAACAAAAGGATGGGAAACCAAATTATCTGAAATCAGTGTCCTTATTACAATTCTATGTAGAAGATGTGTATGTATTTGTAGGAGGAGGTTATTTCCAGGTGAACCTGCACCAGAGTGAGATTTCTGAAAATTGGAAGCTGTAGCAATTGAAAGTGTTTTCCAAGCTGATTGCTCAGCAAAGGTCAGTTTTGCATGTCTTTGTCCCTTTGTGGGCTTGGCAGTCAGTCAAGCAGTCCAGTGTCATCTTAAATCACTGGAATTGTTTGTAGAAAATGGTGTCTTGCTTAATTTATTAAAACTTTAGACTTGTCCAAACATTTTTTAATTTTAATTTATATCTGAGTATTTATAGTAGTCTTGTAATTGATAAGAAAAGCAGCAAAGATCAGCATGCATCTGGTTTCAGGAAAAAACATACTTGTTTTTAAAAGATGTCAAAATATGTTCTGAGTGTTGCAGTTCACTCAGAGCTTTTTCTGCAGCAAGTGAATCATGGACAAGGTAGTAATAAAGCAGATGTTTGTAGTAATAAATCACACATTTGTAGTATTTTGGGCAGTGACAGCAGTAGTTATCTGAATTTGAGACTTGAGGCAAACAGCTACCAAGAATTCCTGAAAGTGGAAGACAGCTTTAAATACTATAACTGGGCATTTTTAATAGATACTGCTGTATAAAGTGAGCTTGTTTTTAAGTAGCCTGAAATAGTTACATTACCCAGATTATATCTGCAGGTACAAAATCAAACTGGGTATTGCTTTTTGATTTCTCTTTCTTACTTGGGGTGCTACTGAAATTTGATGCTGAAATTCTCATTATCCTTGCTGTTGACAAGTCCTGGAAAACCTGCAAGAAGTACAATAATAGGATGTTGTTTTAGAGCAGCTTCAGAACTAAACAATTCAGTATTTCTCCCCAGGAGGAGAAAAAAACTCTCATTGGGCTGCTGATGATGTGTATTGTCAGCTCCATGCTGGTGCTTGGCGTGTGAGGAAAAATATGAAACCTGACACAAACTGAAAGGGGCAAAAACCCTTCTCTTAGTGTAAATTCTGCAAATATTTAAAGCTTTTCCCCTCTGTTTTTTTTGCAGTGGTGTATGAAGTGGCAGATAACTTTTCAGACCTAGTGATGGTTTTCTCCTTTGTAATCTGTATGTTCTCCTCACTGCAGTTTTTCAGGTGGTTTTGCCTGGCCTCCTCACGCTGTAGGAAGCAGAACACCACATTTGGTTTTGCTGGTTCCCTTTGCAAAAGCAATGTCGCTTTTTGTGCCCAAATAGCCTTCAGAGCTGCCCTTTCAGCTCTCAGAATGCTCTGTGGGCTTGTTTCCCCTTCCCTGACTCTTCGTCTGCTTTCTGGAATTGTCACTCTTGAATTTACAGTTTGTGTATGAGTTCTTTCTGCCTTAAAGTTACTGTTTAACTAGGTGGGAGCCAGTGGGTTTTGTTCAGGTACTCCTGCTTTGTAGAGGTGCCCATGTCCAGTTTAACTCTTGAGCTTAAGGGAGACTTGAAGTAATTTTCTTTCGCTTTGTTTAAAAATTGGTTCCAAGGTTTGTAAGGAAGTAGTAATTAATGAAAATGATGCTGTGTGTTATTGTTTATATCACCAAGCCCCCGGTGGTCCAGGGGAAAATTCACTGCACTGTCACTGCAGAGATCCGGGTTCGATTCCCGGTCGGGGCCCCTCCCCGGGCAGATGGAGCTCGTTAGCCCGTAAGGCAATCCATCTACGTCCTGAGGACCTCACTGCCACCGTCCAAGCGTGCTTGGCCCCGGCAGATGAACCTCAGGATTAAAG
>NW_020955643.1:315210-404845 GCF_003031625.1 Empidonax traillii
CCTAGTGAAAAATCCAGTGTAGGAGGGGAAGGAGCGGTGGGTGCACCAGAGGGCACTTCCCAGCCTCTTGATGCAGGCACAAAAGACATGGGTTTGGAAGGTAAGGAGAGAAAGACTGAGGACAGACAAAGCAATACCCCATCACCTCCCATTAGCACTTTCTCCTCGGGCACTTCCACAACCAGTGACATTGAAGTGCTGGACCACGAAAGTGTGATAAGCGAGAGCTCGGTGAGTTCAAGACAGGAAGCTGCCGATTCCAAATCCAGCCTTCACCTCATGCAGACATCATTCCAGCTTCTATCCACCTCTGCCTGTGCGGATTATAATCGCTTAGATGACTTCCAAAAAATGACCGAGAGCTGCGGCTCCTCTGATGCTTTTGAAAGGATTGACTCGTTCAGTGTCCAGTCCTTGGACAGCAGAAGTGTGAGCGAGATAAACTCTGACGACGAGTTATCGGGCAGGGCCTCGGCGTCTGCCGCCGTCAGTCCTGCTGTGCCCAAGGCGGAAACAGTCGATGCCCCGAAAAATAAACCCGAAATCTCGAGTGATGCTCCTGTGTTACACCCTGAGGAAGCTGAGATGGAAGAGAGCGGGAGAAGTGCAACCCCTGTTAATTCTGAGCAGCCGGATGTTCTGGTTGCTGCTGTGCAAAGTCCCGAAGAACAGGTGGTGAAGGAGGAGGCCGAGCCGCAGCAGGGTGCTGTGGAGCAAGTGGTACCAGAGGACACTGAAAAGCAAGAGTTTAAAAAGGTAACTGTGAAACATGTATTGCAAACACACCCTTTAATTTCAAGTGAAACTCCTGCTTGTCCTATATCTCCAATATCAGCTTCACCTTATTTGAATTCATTAATTGATGCTGAACTATCTTACCCTGTAGAAAACTGCCCTTGATGTCCTGCAGAA
The DNA here is from genome assembly GCF_003031625.1 of Empidonax traillii. NCBI lineage: Eukaryota > Metazoa > Chordata > Aves > Passeriformes > Tyrannidae > Empidonax > Empidonax traillii. The sequence continues at coordinate 316,123 of NW_020955643.1, forward strand.
GAACAGTACTGGTAAAATTTCTGGTCAGATAGTTTTGGGTTTCATCTGATCCACCTGTTTATCACAACTCTGAATTGTGAGTAGTGCTGGCAAACAGCACTTCAGTAGGTCAGAGCTTAATAAGTCAAATTTTAATTCTTTACTGTAGTTTTTTTTCTGTGAAAGGTGGAAGAGATTCCTTGGAATATTTTAATTTGAATTGCAAAACTACAAGCCTTTTGTATTTAAACAATAATCAAGAAAATATTTTGCAAGCATTTTTTTTTTCCACAGACAACTATCAAAATTGGATTACATTGCAGGAGTATGATGCATGTTCTCTGAGGATAGCAGTAGTTAGTGTAAATAAGTCCTTTTTACTAGGTAAATTAATGTTTGTTTTGAGCAAGAATAATCTTTACTTTTAAAAAAGAGATAGAGCAGACTTTTTAAAGAAGATAAGCATAGCTTTGGATAGTGAACAGATTCAATGAAATGTATATGGCTAGTTTAGATAGATGGAATGACTAGAAGGTGACAAAATAAAATACTCAAATGTGTGGAGATTAAACTGGAGTTTGAAGCAGTGTGTTTTGTCCCATTCTGCCAGTGTAGTGCGTGACTACTTTTTTCCCATTTTCTCTAACCATTTTGGTTCTATTTTGTGGGGAACAGTGATAATGTGATGATAGTCTTGGGAGGGAATGGTGGGGGGGAAGGGGGAAGCCTGCCCCTCTTGTGTTTTAATTGTCCCATTCATCTGATCTTTATCTGTAAAAACATTCTCCAGATGGTTGATTCATTAACTGAGAAGCTGGAGAAGAGGGAAATACAGTTATTAAGTGCTAGTAAAGAAAAGGCACGCCTGGAAGAAGCTTATGATAACCTGAAAGAGTAAGTATGAAAATCCACACAGCAGTGGGTGGAACTGTGACTTTGCTGTAGCACAATCTTAGACAATACATAAACCAAGTAGCTTCATGTCTAGAGCAAAAGTTGCACTGCTTGGGAAGGGTGGAAATAACAATTGCATGTGCTGTGATGGTTTTGTTTTTTTTTTTAAAGATAATGTTATTTCTTGGGGCCAAAATCTCTTTTGGGAAGAGGCTGGTGAAAGCTTTTTCAATAAGCAAGCAGGAGGAATAACAAACATGTGGAGTCAGGCTTGGTTATTCATAAAGATCTTTATTATGACTGGATTCAGCTATTAAGGGAGACTGATTTTTCAGATACAGAGGTATAAATCTGATTTACTAAGTACTTTGCTGACTAAAATGTAGGCAGTGGAAGTGTGGTAGAAGGGCTGGCTGTAGGGAAAACCTGAATTCATTGTTTCATTTGGTTAAAATTAAAAGAGGAAAAAATCGAAAATTGTATTTACCAGTTCACTGATGAAATGCCAAGTTAAAAAATTTGAAGATGATCTGTGAAGTTGTTGCTTAATGACTAAATTGATCTTATAAACTTTAAAAATACATTAAATAATTTGCCCTGTATATGATGCAGACTGTGGTTAATTAGAAAGTACTTTATTAAGGGGCAAAACATTTAAGATAAATCAACTATTTAATTGTTTTCATGGGTAAATTACAGAATTAATAAAGATCTTTGATTAGTACTTCTAATATGGATGGTTTTTTGACTTCTGTTTAACCTGTGTAAAATAAATAAACAAAACACTTTTTAAAATCATTTAAGACTACCTGTTGCAAATTGTTTGGAATGCCACATAATGGTGCAGCTGTTCTGAACTGTTAATTTTAAATGCAGTGAAATGTTCAGAATGAAAGAAGAGAGCAGTAGCCTTTCATCTCTTAAAGAGGAGTTTGCTCAGCGAATTGCAGATGCTGAGAAGAAGCTCCAACTAGCCTGCAAGGAGAGAGATGCAGCTAAAAAGGTAATTTGGCTTTTTAGTGAAATTAATGCTTATCATTTTAGGACACAAGTAAATTTCTTGGGGTTTAATTGCTAAAAATTAGGCCAGGGAAAAGCCTGGGGCTGACAGGTGCTGTCTTATGCTATTAGAAACCAGCATAAGCTGGTTTTAACCATCCAGGCTGCTTGGTATTTCCTTGGTATTTTTAAGTTAGTCTGTTTTGGGGAAGAAAAAGGTTTAAAAGTCTGCTCTCATTCACCTTTTACCCATATGTGCATTTGCATTGGTGTGAGGGAGAATGGCCTGGGGATGCGAGGAAGCGAAGAATGGGAACGGCTTCTTTAGAGGATTAACTGGGAGGAAAATGAAGGGCTGGTGACAGATTGGTCTAGAATGAGCAAAGAAATCTGCAGCAACAAAGTTTATGGGGTTTAAATGTTCTTGACCTGGTATCACAGCATTACATTTCGTAGCTTAATGCAGAAAAGGAGACTCAAATCTGTGACTGGAATACAGATATTTTTCACAGTTGTTTGTCACTGCAGGTGTCACTGTGTTGACACAGTAGTGAGTTGAAATAGAAAAATTACCGAATACCTGTGTGTGAGTAGGACAGATTGTTTTTGCAACATTGCAGAAGTTTCAGTCATAGAAAATTAAATGGCTGGAGGAGTTGGAACAAATTGTACGGAGGATTTACGGACTCTCAATCCTTGGAGATTTTTAAAACTTGATGGAATAAGGCTCTGAGCAATCTGTTTTGATCAGATAATCTCCAGAGTTCCCTTCCAACCTAAATTGTTTTCCATGAAAATTTCCTCTTTTTTTTGGGAGGAAGGGGTGAGATTAAAAAGGTGATCAGTGTAGCTCACTGCACGTTTTTTCCTAAATGTGTTGTAATAAATGGTTCTAAGTATTGTATCCTATTATTTAGGAAGTAAAGACTGTTAAGGAAGAATTGGCTACTAGACTTAATACCAACGAAACTGCTGAATTACTGAAAGAAAAAGAAGAGCAAATCAAAGGATTAATGGAGGAAGGTGAGAATTAACTTTTTTAATAGTAAAAATGTGGAGAATAGTTTGAAATGCACTGCCCTTTCATACGAGTCTTCTTTATACAAAAAAATGCAAAATCTGAAGCATGTTGGATGTTTCTGCACATTTGAAGCATTTATTGAGCAGAAAAAGAGCAACAGGAGGGGTTAGGCAGGTGCAGGTGGCTCGAGAGGTGCTTCCTGCAGGGAGCATTAAAAGGGGCTGTGAGATAAAACCAGTGTGGAACACACCGTGTTCCATTCAGCAGAAATCTAATTAGGGCATTGTTAAGGCATTTCTACAGTGTCTCCTTTATTACTGCTTAATTTTGGAAGTAAAATACAGTTGCTAAATGAACAGACCATTTTATTTTTCTCCTGAAATGATGAGCTCATTTGCTTTGCTTTCAAAGCAATTCACATCCTGTCTCACTGTAGCTGAGTGTAACAAGGTCATCCCAGGATAAGGTAGATGTAAAACTTAAGAACTTCCATGAAAAAATGCAAGAGTAAGCATTTCCATACTTATTTGGTTATTATTTTCATGGGACTGAGGAGCAAGGCAGGTGTGAATAGAGAGAGTCCATGGAATATCAGCACTATTCATTAGCTTTATATTGATTTTCTTCACAGGAGAAAAGCTTTCCAAACAGCAGCTGCACAATTCCAACATTATTAAGAAATTAAGAGCCAAAGAGAAGGAGAGAGAAAATATTAACACAAAACAGAGCAAAAGGATTAAGGAATTGGAAGAGGAGTTGCAGCATTTGAAACAGGTGAGATATTTGTTGAATTTTTTTTTTTTAAAAAAAGCTTTTTACATTAGCTGCAGAGTTGCCTTTCAGGAGGACTCTTGATAGACTGAATATTCTTTTATTTTCTTGGAGACTTCCCTATTTCATAGAATCATAGAATGGTTTGGGATGGAAGGGACCTTAAAGATCATCTCATTCCAACCCCCCTGCCATGGGCAGGGACACCTTCCACTAGACCAGGTTGTTCAAAGTTTCATCCAACCTGCCCTCGAACACTTCCAGCCACGACTTCACCTGGCAGTCTGTGCCAGGGCCTGTGCCAGGACCTCACCTCACATTACTGGAACACTGAGTTGTGATTTATGTGCATATTCTCATTAAAACTGCACTCGGGTGTCTTTCCAGCTGCTTGTTTGCACTTGCACTGCTGTTACCGGGTGAGCCGCCCAAGTTCAATACACTGAGTTTTGGTTGGAAAACATGCAAAATTTGGGCTGTGATTGAATCAAGATCTTACAAGCAGCAGACTCAGTATGAGTATGTGAAGCTGGTGAAGGGCAGCCCCCTCCTCTTAGGAAGGCAGGAGGAGCAAAACCTCTCTTTTAGCAAAGCATCAGATGGGTTCAGTCATTTTGTGTAACTTTATCCCGAATTGGTTGCCACGGTTGTTGCTGTGCTCAGACAGCATTGCCTGCCCCAGGTCCTGGGTTCAGTCTCATGTTTCTTGTTTGCACTCTGACAGGTGCTTGATGGCAAGGAGGACTTAGAGAAGCAGCATCGAGACAGCATCAAACAACTGAACAGTGTCGTGGAACGACAAGAAAAGGATCTTGCTAAACTTCAGGCAGAGGTGGAAGACCTTGAAGAGAGGAACAGGAGTGTCCAGGCAGCACTTGACAGTGCATACAAGTAAGCAATCACACACTTTATGCCTCTTTCTTGTGCAATGCTTGTGAAATGTTTACGTATAAAAAAGTTTTTTGCAAAGTCACTGTTGGCATTGTATGAACTGTAAATGCACTGGGGTTTGTTTGTTTGTTTTTCTCCCCAGGGAACTTGCAGATCTTCATAAAGCTAATGCTACCAAGGACAGCGAGGCTCAGGAGGCCGCCTTAAGTAGGGAAATGAAGGCAAAGGAAGAGCTTGGGTTAGCTCTGGAAAAGGCCCAGGAGGAGGCTCGGCAGCAACAAGAAGCTTTGGCAATTCAGGTGGGTCTTAAATGCAGTCAATAAACTTTTAAATTGAACAGATGACTCTGCTGAGGTGGTGTGTGCACCTGACGTCACGAACGTGAGGTGGAACCTGTCTTTGTTTGCTTGGCAAACACTCAGTGGATTTCTTTCCCGTTGAATTTGTTCAGTCTTGAGGAGTAGTTGTGCTAAGTTTTAAAATATGAATTTTACTTAAAAATACTTACAATTGTATAAATGAGATTACTTTGACAGCCTCTGTGTTAAGGTTGTAGTACCCTTACCATGGTGCAAAGTGCAAGAAATTTAGTTGGGCAGAATTTTTAGTGATAATCAGTGCAACTATTTGCATGCAAAAACAAAGCCTTTGCTTGTAAGCAGACATACTCTGTCTAACAGTGTTTAAAAATGGGGTAGGACTGTGGCACTGAAGAGGTGATACCATAACTTTCAGCAAGAGTCTGGTAACAATTCTTTGCTTTTTTAGGTGGCAGACCTGAGGCTGGCACTGCAACGTGCAGAGCAGCAGGCAGCAAGAAAGGAAGATTATTTACGTCAGGAAATTGGTGAACTACAACAGGTACTGTGACAAATAGATGATGCCAACTTGTATCTGCAAGGAGGGCTTCTAAAAACTGAAAGGAAAATGCTACCATGGCATTAATAGCCTGAAAGAGAATGTTTGTTTTCCTTGTTACCTGCAGGATTTATCCTGTGTAGAGGAAAAATAAAAATATTAAGGGAAATGTTTTTTTAAATCACATGGTTCAAAAAATAGTATTTTTTTATGATGCCTTTTAAATGGAATGCTGTCCTTTTACTATAAGACAAAGTACAGACATTAAGTTTGTGATAGTCATCTAAAATTGCTGACAAATGTGTTTTGAATGACTCTGTAGCTGCTTTTTAAAAATATTTTTATAGTTTTAAGGTCCAGAAGATGGATTGTCGCCAAAATGTTGGCAGCATTTTGGTATCACGTTCCAGAGGGCTGGACATTTCTGGGCCCTTACTCTGTCATGTATCTGAAATGTTGAACTTCTCTCTTGGAATTCGACACTGAAGAGTTTGAACCCCTAAACGTTAGCTGTAAGAGAATAATTTTAGAATGTTAAGCAGCTGCTGTGTATTTAGCTGAATTCTCTGTTAATCTTTGAATCCATCGTATGATTTCAAAGCTTAGTTATATTTAATTTGTGATTTCAGAGACTCCAGGAAGCAGAGAGCAGGAACCAAGAACTGAGCCAAAGTGTCACATCAGCTACACGGCCCCTGCTCCGGCAGATAGAAAATCTTCAGGCCACGCTGGGAGCACAGACCTCTGCATGGGAAAAACTGGAAAAGAACCTTTCTGACAGACTGGGTAAAATGTTTTTAGCTTTTCCTGAACTGTGAGGCCCTTGGTGAAAATGTGAGGTGCCTGAAGGGTAAAAGTAAAGGATTTGACACTTCCCCTGTGCGGAGATGATGGATCAGAAAAGATGAGCACAAAATGTTTTCTTGTAAGGAAATGTTGAGGGGGGAATTATGCCAAGTTTCTTGGACAGATTATCCACTGGTTCTACTGTAACTTAAGATTGTAAGGTGGAGATGTTGAGGTGTACATGTCCTTACAACATCTAAGGGAAGGATGGACTTGGAGGCACTGAAAGTATCCCAGTGATTTTGGTTGTCAAAGCTGATGCTCGGATTCCATATTGTGAAGGTTGGAATAATTTGCTTTCCTAACTGCATAGGTGATGATACAGCAGTAATCTATTGTTTTAAACAAAAAATGCATAAAAAGCCCATAAGTGGACCCAGAGAAATTATTTCCTTTCTGGAGGCAGTCTGTAATTGTATATTGTATTCTGAAAGAGTGTGAAATCTCTCTCCTTATTGCTTTGAGCCTCTGACTGTGGTGGAAAATACGTAATTTCCTTTAAAAAAAGTATTTTGTTTTCTTTTGTAAGAAAGATTAGCTGCATATGGAAAAATTCTCAAATTAAATTTTATGCATAAATAAGTGGCCCATGTTATAGATGTTTGATGAAAAAATGTTAAATTCCTTGTTTTTCCTAATATTAGGTGAGTCTCAAACTCTTCTAGCAGCAGCTGCTGAGAGAGAACGGGCTGCTACAGAAGAACTTCTGGCTAATAAAATTCAGATGTCGTCTTCTGAATCTCAGAATAGTCTTTTAAGGCAAGAAAATACACGCCTTCAGGCTCAGCTGGAAGTGGAGAGAACCAAACTGAAGAAAATGGAAAATGAAAACAGTAGGTGAGTTGCATTTTTGGTTAAACAGCATTTCTTTAAAATTGTGGTGAAATGGAGTGTTGATATGACTGTGCAGAATGTTGACAGCTATTGATGTTGTCCAACTTGTTAAGGATATTTTGTTTCATGCTAAAGATGGGAGGGTGTTACATTCATACTGTTTTATAGCCCTGAAGCCATGTTTGTTTTATAAGCATAGGAATCTAAAGTAAACAGAGAATACTTACTTAGTGACTTTACCTGTTTCCTTCCTCAATGTAGGTATGAGGTTGAACTAGAAGGGCTCAAAGATGAGTATGCAAAGACCTTGGAAGATGCAAAGAAAGAAAAGGTATTGCCTGGTGCACCTTTAACCTGTGTTACCATTGAGGTCTGAGCTAGCAGGATGTTAACAGCCTGTATTTATTTGTGCAGGCACTGCTGGCCACTCAGTTAGAAATGGAGAGGATGAAAGTTGAACAGGAAAGAAAGAAGGCAATTCTCGTGCAGGAAGCAGCAAAGGAGAAGGTACCAAACCTGAGAAGAGATAAGATATGGATAATGATTGTTTTAATCTTCTGGGGGTTTTGAGTGTTGTTGTATTCTCTCTCTTCTGAAGTTATTTGTTTTGTTTGCTTGGACTACTAGCAATGCTTCCACTCAATTCCTGTTCTGTTTGACATGACTCTGTGTAATTACCACATGCTTTCCAGCTGAAGTCACAAGTCACAGAGCAGTCCTCAGTAGTCATTAACTTTGTTACTGCTAATTAGCAGGTGGTATTCAAGTAGAAGTGTTTATATTATTGTTTTCTTACCTTCTCCAGTTCTAAAATCTAAGTTCTTCATCCTTCAGAGGCCAGCATTCTTGTAGATGCTGCCTGGAAAAGAGGCCAGTCTGTTGGGAAGGTGTATCAGTAAGATATTAGCATGTGAGAAATCTCAGAATTGAATTCATACACTTTATTTGGGGGGAAAAGAAAAAAGTATTAACATTCATTGTAAAAAGAGATTTCCTCTGAATCTCCCTTGGCTACTTGAAAGGAACTCTTTTGGTGTAATTTGCAGCTTCTGTCTTCGTTTCCAGAAAAGTCTGAGAACTTGGTCATGGACTGTAAGTGCTATAGCACAGACATTCTTCATTGTGGAGCTTTCATATGTATAAGGGATAAAGGAAAGAGAAAGTTTATCTATCACATAGTGTTCTATAGTTAGTGGTGAAAAAAGGCAGTCTTTTTACAGAATCTTTTACAATGTTGTGAACTTTTTTCTTTGTCTAACTGTTGGTGTTCTCTGCTGTTGTTTGTGTTTAAGGATCGGAAGTCATTTACAATTGAAACTGTTTCAAGTACTCCATCAATGTCACGCTCTAGTTCCATAAGTGGGGTGGAAATGGCAGGTCTTCAGACCTCTTTGCTCTCACAGGTAGGAAACATCACCTATATTGCCTTTTTTTTTTTTTTTTAATGGACTACTTATTTTGCTCCTCAGGAAGTTTTATTAATGTAGGAAATGACTCTTCAAGAGTGTATTGGCCTTAGACAAGGTAACTTCCTGTGCACAAACACCTAAAACCTGCTTACAAGTGTCTGTGGTTGTAAAACATTTGTGAAAGGCTGGTGAAACTGCAGCCTTTATTGCAGAGTAATATATATACATGTATTGGTGCTGAGCTTTTGTTTTAAAAACAAACTTTAAGCATTGAAATGCTTGCCTAGCACAGGGTAATTTTAAGTCTTAAAGTATGCAATACTTAGGGGAAGGAGGATTTCAAAGTGTGCACGTTTTAATCTAATTTTAAGCTTCTCTAACCTTCTGTTTATAGGATGATTCTCATGATCACTCGTTTGGACCAATAGCCACTAGTGGGAGCAATCTCTATGATGCCATAAGGATGGGAGCAGGTTCGAGTATCATTGAAAACCTTCAGTCACAGCTAAAACTGAGAGAAGGAGAGATTTCACATCTACAGGTGCTGTAGTCACTCTTGCATAGCCAAACAGCATTTACAAGTGTAAATACTAATGCAATAATGTTATATTGTGGGGTTTTATTCAGAAAGCTTGGTCACTTTTATGGCAGTTCTCTGAACCAGAGTAGCTGCTGGAGGTATGTTTGGGCAAGGACCTACCCAGAAAACTTGTCAGATAAACAAAAAAAGGGAAAAACCCCAAAGCACTGATCAGATTTGAGAAGAAAGTGAGAGTGCTTCCAAGGTGTGCTGTTTCAGAGTCTGGCTTAAGGAAAAGCCTTAATTACTGCATCAAAATATTTTGTTTGATAAATACAGTAATTTCTTTCCTTCTCCTAATTGTCATATGTGTTTACCTCAGCTGGAAATTGGAAACCTTGAGAAAACTCGATCAATAATGGCAGAAGAACTGGTTAAATTAACAAACCAAAATGATGAACTGGAAGAAAAGGTGAAGGAGATACCAAAATTGCGCACACAGTTAAAGGTAAATGAATTTCTGTTGTGAGTCCATGTAAAATTTACATAACTGGAGTTTTTATTAGGAATGCCCCTATCAGTTTAGGATTATATTCAAGTCTGTCCCTAATCATAAATGGCTGAGGAGCCTGTTCGGGATTTTCATAGAGTAAAATCTGAAAATGCCCACTCCATAGCCGGGTAGTGACCTCAGAACACAGTTGTTGGACATGTGTGCTGTGCAGAAGATGGTGTGCTAAATCAGGGAGGGAACATTCTTGCTTCTGTCATTTAAGACACTTGTCTGGAACTGGACTTTTCAGTAGAGGGAGTGTTTTGATGAATAGCATAGATTTGAGAGGTTGATGCAGAAGCTGAATGAGTGTCCAGTAGAAATACAGGAAAGAGGATAAATATTTTAATCCTCATGTTTAAGAATTTAAGTTGAAATATTTGAAAGAGTTTTGCAATAATTTTGGAAATTATCATTATTCTATAAATGTAGAATATTTGATTTTCTGCTGAAATATTTCACAAACTGGTAATTCCTGTAGTAAAACAGTGTAGATTTCTAACTGTTTTTAGTGCTTATAGCCATTGAACTCAAAGGTGCTTTAATACAGCCTCTGAAGCCAGCACTAATTCTTTGTAGGATCTTTGGAATATCCTCCTTGTAATATCTAGAATATAAATCTAGGCATATTCAAACACAAAGTATTTTTGAAGAGTTTATGGTGTTTTATTTTGGTAAAGCAATGCTACACTTACTTTCCTGAGTAGTGTAAAACACTGTCCCAGGAGCAACATTTTTAATGTTGAAAACCAGTTCAGATAACAAACCTGTCCTTGCAGGATTTGGATCAGAGATACAACACAATTCTCCAGATGTATGGAGAGAAGGCAGAGGAAGCTGAGGAACTCCGACTGGATCTGGAAGATGTGAAAAACATGTACAAGACTCAGATAGATGAACTTTTAAAACAAAGGCAAAATTAATTCCTGCTGGAACTCTTAACATCATATGTGAACAGACTGTAAAGATAACTGTTTATGTAAATGCTGAATTTAAATGTCTTGTAAAAAAATAACTGTATTATAGAAAATGTGACTATATCATAGAGTTCATACGTTGACGAGGAATCAATGCTTTAAATGTCCCGTTCTGTCTGCAGTTAAATTATTTGTGCAATATTTAATTTTTTTTTTCCAGTCATCCCTTTATTTAAGTCTTTGCTACACGGTGGGTCATTTTACTTTTAAACAGTAGCAGAAATGATAGTTGTTACCTCATGAGGCAGCACTGGAAGGCACGAGTTCTACAAAAACAGCCCTTGATTCCTAATTCCTGTAAACCTCTGATGATCACTGTAGAAGTCTTTCCTAAGTGTTCTTCATATGAGTTTTTCTAAAACCTCATCAGTTAATTTTTAATAACAAAATGGCAGTGACTTGCTGTCTGGAGCATAATTGGTGGATATTTTTATGACAGGAAAATCTTACATTTGTACTTGCAACATCTGAACATGTTAGGGTGATTATTCTTAAATCAGATTAGTCTGACTGTTTTACACTAAGTCCTCTAAAGCAGAGTGCAAGACTCAGACGAGACTTTAAATTACAGCTTCATCTTGTATATTGCTCATGTTCTTATGAACAGCGTAGAGACAACAGCTCTGCTTGTAATTGTAAAATGTGTCTAATTTTAACACCAGAAATCTGAGCTATGAAATACTTATCCTAGATTTAGTTGCTGATTTTTAACAGTAGCTAAAACAGTTCAGAAGAATGCAGAAAACTTTTTTTTTCCTTTTTTTTAATAACTTGCTGCAGCTCTCATGGTCCATTGTATACAAGTAGCGGGGTTTAGACTTTCTGTAAAATTGTACTGTGACTTAATACACTTTTCAAGCAAATCTCCAGTGGCTGCAAAGTATTTCTCATGCCATTCCTTAAGCAAGGTATTGGTCAAACAGCATCCACGTGACTTGGAGTTGAGCTGCATTTTTGGTAATGTCAGAGGAAACGTTTGAATGGGACCCTTGGGAATGCTGAGAATCGCGGGAAGGAGTTTTCGCCTTCCCCTCTGCATTCCAGAGACCAAATATTTTGCTGCGTTCGGAACCTACTCGTGTGAAATATTTGGCAGTTGAAATTCTTTCCTTATCGTACCAGTGCCTCTGTTGGGAAAGGGTTTTTTATTTCTCCCAGATCTGTGCACTTTGTAATTTGGGAACTCTCTTCCTGCTTGGGTGTTCTGAGAGAGACAAAGGGATGTGAAGGGTGAGAAATTGCTTCTGGAGAAAAGCCTCTTGGTAACATGACTTTACTAATGGGTGTTAAGGGTTTATTCCTCACTGGGAGAACAGTTAAGTCACTGAAGGTACAGAAGGAAGGGTATGTTCCTGCAAAATCCTGGTCCAATTTGAGATTCAGGCAGTTACTCTGAACATTTCAATAATGCCACAGAGCAAAACCACTAAAATTTCATATAACTCCCCGTCTGTCATAAAAAGTTTAACTGCTTTAATAAAAATACTTTTTTCTTTTCCTTTTTTTTTTTTTTTTCCTTTAATGAGGAGGTGGGAGGGAACTATCCTCTTACTGTTTATATTTCAGATTTGGAAACCATGGAGATTCCATTTTTTTTTTCCTAAAAACCTCAGAATTTAACACTTTGCCTTCATATTGAAGCATAGTTGGTTGCTCTGAGTTTCAAAAAATGCTCCAAACCAACCAACCCCACACAAAAAACACTCCTTAAAAAAGCACTTTCTGGAGCTTTACTGATTTATCGTGTATTAGAATTATGATGTGCAAAGGTTAGTTCAGCTTTCTCCTAAAAAAACAACTTTTATGACGGTCAAAGATTAGAAATTCTGTTCAGCTTTTATCTACTGCAGCGAATCAGTATATTTCGGGTTTTCAGCATTTTTTTTACAATCTTGGTAGACAAATGCAGTACTTAAAAAAAAAAAAAAATCATTCTTTGAACTTTTATTGGGATCTGTTGCTGCCAGTGCTTTTGAAGGTAACATTTCCTGTGTAATTTGTGAGTGGATGCTCCTGAAGGGCTGACAAAGGCAGTTCTGAGGATATCTTGGGCTATCTTGGGTTTTCAGGAAGAGCTTTGATAAATGGGAAATTTTAATATGCAGTCAACATTAACTGTTTTCAATGTAAAAACATTTGACAGGTATTAGATTTTTAAATTTTACAAAAGTAGATGTAAATATTTGTACTGACTATTTTTGGATTCTTTATTCCCATTTAGTGCAACCTTTACAATCACCTGAGAATGAGATGGCCTTCTGTGTCTTAATCATCAAAGCCTTAGAAAACAAGGTGGCTTTTGGAAGGTAACAGACTTTAAAGTATTCTGGTTTGGTCATCTTTGGCATAATTCTTGTATGCTTGTTTTGAAGAAACATTGATGTCTGCTTGGACACATTTAGTTCATTGCTCTTACTGAGTTTGCCTAGAAGAGTGACATGCAAAAGTAAAGGTCTTAGGTCAGAATTCTAATATCCATTTATGTTTAAATTTATTATTTTAGGACATTCCTTCTGAAAGCAACTAATTTAGATCTCATTTTTCACTGCATATGCAAGTATGAAGAAATGCTATTTAAAGGTTTACTCGGAGTTTTCAGAGGGGGCTGAATTCCCAGCCTAGGTAATGGAAAGGCCTCTGTGGATGTATAGGTGGGTTTGGATGAGGAATAGTATCCTTGGTACTCACTTCCTTTAAGAACACATGTTCAAAATCCCATGTCTTTGCACATGACAAAAGGGGTTAGTTCTGCTTATTTTTCTTTCCTGTTTGTTTTAATTTACGTGCTTGTGTTTGACTAAGGGCTATAATGATCCTGAGTATGAGGTGAAATGGTTATTGCACGGTAAAATTAAACCCCTTGGTTTCTAGCTGTAAAATGTGTATAAACTGTAAAAAGCACGGGTCAGGGTAAAATAAAATTTTGCGCTAAGAGTGTGCTCTGGTTCTCTTTGAGAAACGACTTGAAACAGTTGCGTGATGGTATGAACCTGGTGGTGTGAAATGAAAATATCACTCAAGAGATACCAGATCTAGCTGGAATATGGCATTACAGATGCCAGTTAAAGTCTTGTGGTGCTGCGGGTATTTAAGTAGCAGAGGGTGGTTTATTTATAAACGCACTGCAGTAGGGGGATTATGGATAATGTGAAATTCAGACTAAGTTCCTTTATTCGAGTAAGCGGTGCCAGCCCATCCGCCGGCGTCCTCTGTCCCTGTTGTCCCGCATGTTTCCTGTGGCAGGCCAGGCGTTTGTTCCTCATTCCCCACCTGCGAACGAGGGGAGAAGAGCTATGTGCTGGGGTGGAGGATTCGTAGCCCTTGAGTGTTGTCGCCTGTGCCCCCTCCGGCGCTCGGCGCTGCAGGAATGGGGTCGAACCGAAGGCAGGAGCTCTGTCGTGTGCCTGCCCCGCATCCCGGCGGGGTCAGGGCGTTCATCCACCTCGGCCCTCGCAGCGGGGCAGTGCCCGAGCGCGGCGGTGCCGCCGGGCCGGCCCCGCTCCCGGGGCTCGGGGGGAGCCCCTGGAACAATGGGGTGCCGGGAGGCTCCGTTTCCTGCCGAGCGGCGGCAGGAAAAGGCCCTTTTCCTCCGCATCCTGCCATCGCCGCTCCCGGGGCGGCAGCGCTTGGTTTCCGGCAGCAGAAGGAAGACGCGCCGCTGATCCCCCGCTGATCCCACAAGGGCAGGTGCCCCCCGCCCCGGCCCCACCTGAGCTCCGCCAGAGCCCGACCCGCGCCCCATACCAGCTTCCCAGGAGCCGGGCCCGGCTCCTCCTTCGGTCCCTCCTCCCCTCCCTCCCTCCCTCCTTCCCCGGCTCCCGCCACCCCCGGGCGGGGCGGTCCCGGCGGCCGCAGCGCTCCGGCCGCGGCTGCTCTCGGGGCGGGGGCGGCGGTGCCGCCCGGCCCTCCCTGCCCACCCCTCCCTCACACCCGCGGGGAGCGCAGCCCTCGCACACGGGCGCTGCCCCCGCAGGGCCGGGCCGGGCCGGGCGCTCCCCCCCGGACATGAGGATTGAGGCCATCGGCGAGCACGGAACGGGAGGAGCGGCCGGTCCCATGGGCCGCGGGACTGCGCGGGGCCGGCGGGGCTGAGGTGCGGGGATGGGGTGGGATGTGGTGTGGGCTCGGTGCGGGGATGGGGTGGGATGTGGTGTGGGCTCGGTGCGGCGACACGCGGTGCGATGGGATCGGATGGGACGGGACGGGACGGGACGGGGCTCGCTGTGGGCGAGGCACCGGGTCCAGCAGGGGCATGAGCAGCGTGGGTCAGACCCGGGTCCAGCCGGGCCGGAGGCTGGGTCTGGTCCTGGGTCCGGTCCTGGGTCCACCGTGGCACCAGCACGGCCCGGCACTGTTGGGCGCCTTCCCGAAGTGACAGACCCTCAGCCGGCACCCAGGGGCCGCTCAGTCCCGGGGACACCGCAGGGTACTGTTGGGTGTGAGCTGGGATGGGCACGGTGTGATCCTCCCGAGACCTCCCCTCCCGCCCCGCAGGGAAAGGGAAATGCTTTCTCGCAGCCACCCGGCGGACCAGCAGCGTTCCCGGGCTGTGGAAGGCTGCTCTCATTGCTGGGAATGTCTCAAAGAGCAGGACAAGTGTCCCGAGGAAAACTCCTTTTACAGGTCACACCTAACTCCACCTTCCTCCCCCTCGCATTAGGTTTCTGCACTTGGGAAATCTGAAGCGGTTCTCCTCACACCAAACAGGTAAAACTACTTGTATCGTAGGAATTTTGCTAAAGGCTTCGGTTGAAAGCAAGCATGCAAATTTTGGCAAATTATAATGCCAAAAAAGGTGGGGTTTAGATACAGGCCATGCATTTTTTTACCCCAGGAAGTTTAATAGTTCAAAGCAGGGGTGTTTGATGAGAAGGTTGTATTACCAGGAAGGTATGCAGTCAGCTTTAGAGTATACAGATATGTGTGGGCCTGTAGTTGAAGTATGTGTGCATAAATATATATATATAGTCTTTATATATTTATATATAATAACATCTATAACTTTTATATGTAAAGTACATAACTCAGCAGTCAAGTTTCTTTACCATGATGTTAAGCACTAAAGCCAGGCATCCTGTAACAGCCCTATCTGTGACCATTTATTTGTGGCTCCATAGTTTTTTTTTCACCTAATGATTGGTTCAAAGTGGAGAAATATTTTTATACTTACTTTAAAACAAAAATCCTTATTTTCTCACCCTTCCCCCTAGTACTTCAACATTTTTTCTCCCTTCTGACTGGATATTACATGCTCTATACTTAGTTTCCACGCTGAACTCTCAGGATCCCTTGGGGAATTAGCTAAAGTAAACACACCCCTTTTAGTTTGACTGGGAGTTGGTAGTGCGTAATAACCCTCAATGACTAATGATTCAAAGATAATCCTGAGGTTGTGCAGTCTGGCCTCTCAGTGAAAGTTTGCTCTTCACAGGAAAAAGAAGCCACTCCAGAAATGCAAGTACGAATACTTTTGACTGAATTTTGTCTCGTATGCTTGAAATACTGCAGATAAAGTTGTCTTTTTTTGTGTCTTTTTTTTTTTTTTTTAATAAATACAGAACTCACAGGTTGCCATGTTTATGTTGCTCGTGTTTGCATTGCTACTGCAAGAAATTCTGGCTAATTCCCGAGCTGAAAATCTTACTGAATTCACAACCATTCCGGGGGAGCCGTTGTACAGCTACAAAGCTATCAACTTGCCAGATGAGCATATTCCCTACTTTCTGCACAGTAACCAGCATGTTGCTGACATCTGTAAGCAGGATGCTCTCTGCCCATATAAAGTAAGTTTACTTTTGTTTGATTGTTTGTTTAAATGTTGTACTGAGGTGGTTTGTTCTCAGAGTCACAGCAGTTAAAGATGGTGATTAATTGGTCTCCTGTCCAATCAGTCAGGAAAAGGATTTGGCCTAGAACAGACACGTTGTAGGCAAGAATAAAGTTGCTGTAGATGTGTGTCCTCTTTGGAGCCTCTGCTGTGGATGAAGAATCTGGGTGTTCTCTCTGAAACTGTTTGGAATCACGCCAGACCAAAAGCCTTTTATGCGAGATTTATGAGCAAGAGGTCGTTTAAAACCTAACAACTAACTTAAGTCATTTCCCATTTCGCTGTTGCAAAACCAATTCACTTACTCTTTTGTTACAGAAACACTTGAAGAAACTAAAATCCTGCTGGGGTTATGAGAAATCTTGCAGATCAGATAACAGGTTCAGTTACCCAGTATGTGATTATGTTGAAACTGGATGGTAAGTCTAATTTTAAAAATATACTGTCCGTTATGGTAAAAAAAGAGTGTAGTGCTCACTTTGATATTAGCTGTGAAGTCAACGTTATTGTGATACTTAGAATTTAAAGGATGATTCTTTGTGGAGACTTGTGTGTATTTATACATAACATGCCTTTCAACATGATTTAAAAAAATTTAACTTTTTAAGGAAGAAAATAGTGTTGGAAATGCTTCCTGCCAGAATGTTTTCGTTATTCTGATTTAGCCTTGATTTCAGATTCCTAAAATAACTGTGTATTTCCTTTCTTAGCTTTAAAAACAGAGGGAAAAAAAATGTTAAAAAAAAAATCGTAGCCTTTTACGGGAGAATAGCTTTAAATTGTCATTGATGTTTTCATTTACATGGAGCTGATAAGTGCTTCCTGTTTTGTATCTTAAATGCCAATAAAGTAACTGGCTGGTTCTTTCCCACTTTCAGTGGAAAAAAAAATGTTATCTGTTAAAGTTATTACTAGAATTGAGTAATAGGCCTTGATTTTTTTCCCCTCTGTCCTTCACACATCAGGGCAAGTGACATTGAGACAGCCCAGCAGATATTCTGGAAACAAGCAGATTTTGGTTACGTTCGAGAGAGGCTCAATGAAATGAAGACCCACTGTAAGCCTGCAGCAACAGTAGGTGTTTCTGGCAGATGTGATCCTTTGCACTTGTTTTTAGACGTAATTTTTGTTATTGACAGTGTTCTGCTTGTTCTTTTCTTAACAGGGGGATTCGTCTCTGACCTGTTCCCAGTTCCTTCAGCATTGCAGAGCAACAAACTTGTACATTGATTTAAGGACTGTGAAGAGAAACCACGACAGGTGTCTGGTTTGCTTGTGTTGTAGTGAGAACAGGGAAAAGGATTTGAGAATTTGCTTAACAAAGCTGGTGTGCTTTTTGCCATGGGCTTTTCTGCTGCTCAGAGACTTGCTGATGAAGCCTTGTTGAGGGTTACACCTCTGC
Organism: Empidonax traillii; assembly: GCF_003031625.1. NCBI lineage: Eukaryota > Metazoa > Chordata > Aves > Passeriformes > Tyrannidae > Empidonax > Empidonax traillii. The sequence continues at coordinate 333,904 of NW_020955643.1, forward strand.
ACTGCTGTCTGCTGATGCTGGCATCACCTCCTGTCTAATTTCTGGAGTCAGTGTCTTGGGGCACACGACTGCAAAGGAGGTGGTTCATGACTTAATACCCTTCAGAATGGGTTTTGTCTCTTCTCAGCCTGTCCTGAAATCTAGTTTAGACAGTGCTTTTAGTTTTTTTTCATGACATTTGTTCTTGCACCTCACTCTTCATATGTTGCATAAAATCCTTGCATAACAGGCTGGGTTGTGAAATCTGAGGTGAATTTCAGTGAGAAATTGTTAAAAACAAACAAAAACTCCAACTAAAGACACTCCTGTGAGTAATCATGTAGCAAAATCTAATTAAATGACTCATTTGGCCATGTGAAAATGATTCCCAATAACAATCTGGGTGGGTTAGTGCTGTTTTCTCCATTGTTTAGAACTTCAAGGACACCAATATCTTTATTTGGGAATTGTGGGAAATGCTTTATTTAAGCTGAAGCAAATACTCAGGTTTTAAATATGTGTGAAGTGCCTTGCTGAAGTGAGACTAACTAGCACTGCCTTGAGTAGGTGATTGAGATTGCAGGGCTCTGGTTAGCCCTGATGCACCAAAGCTGATAGACCTTTCCTAATTTGTATTAGATTCAAAGAAGACTTTTTGCAGAAGGGAGAAATTGGAGGTCATTGCACCCTCGATGTGAAAGCGTTTTTGGCTGAAGGTCAGCGCAAGAGCCCTCTGCAGTCTTGGTAAGAAGCTCTTGTCAAGGATTCTGCTTCCAAGTTCACTCATTAATTATTTTTGATTTTTGGCATTGGCATTAGCAGCTGTGTGTAGGGCATTTCATACTGAGGAAGGAGTTGCTCCTTTTAGGGTTTGAGAGTTCGTGTTAGATGCCTCTGGTAATTGTGTCTGTGCAGAACGTCTGAGCTGTGCTGTGGGTGACTGCGTCCTGCCTAATTTTCAGCAGCAAAAGATCTGAAAATGCCTTGTAAGTGGAAGTTTTAACTTTCAGGTATTTTCTGGGCAAGATGCTGGCTCCAAGCCTAGCCTGCCTGTAGGAGGAGATAATTGTTGTGTTGTGAAATGCCTTGAAATTGGCACCTGTGTGTTAGTTCACACAGGCCCTGGTGATGATGGGGCCAGTGCAACTCCTGATCTGGATGTGTTCACACAGTGTTCCCAGAGAGCCTTGTGCTTGGAATGTGAGATGGGCAACACACTGAGGCTGAGTAGGAAGTGCAGAGTATCACAGTTTGCATGTTAGCACTTCAAAGCTGCATTGCCAGTTAATTGATGAGAGATGAAGGGATTGGCGCCGTTAAGGTCCATATTATAATTTATTTTATGCTTTTCTCATGTTTGGATTTTTTTGCCCCCTCATTTTGCACTGATGGTTAATTTCAGTCAAGAACAGCTGCAGAGCAGGAAAGGACTTTTCTTCTCTACCTGCTATTGTCATTGCAACTGCTCATCCTTGTTTAGATCCAGGAATAATAAATACTACATCTGCATTCATTATTCTGAGCAAAGCATGGAGATTTTGCTTGAGTGTCTTTGTCAATGCAGATCAAGTTGGATGGACCCACAGACCCAGGCTCTAAGGCTCTTTGTTACATCTCTCTGCCTTGATTTGTAGATCAAAGGTGCTGTTCACTCCTGAGATCAAAGGCAGTGTTTAACCTCTAGAAGCTCATAAACTGAGGAACCCTCCATTATAATTTCAAATCATTTTAATTGTCAGACTCTATCAGTTTTCAGCAGTCCTGTTAAATCAAATGGACTGGATGGACAGTTACTAAACCTTAGGCATATGAACTACATTTGTTTAAGTGTGTTAATGTCAAAGCGTGTTCTGTGTGATTGAATCTTTCTAGGTTTGCAGAACTTCAGACATTTACTGCATTAGACTTCAGGCCTCTAGAAGATGAAAAGTGTGACATTGTTATTGAAAAGCCAACGTACTTCATGAAATTGGATGCAGGTAATTGGTATCTTTAGTTTTTTTTTTTTTTTTTGTCCTGCAGTACTGCAGTAAAAAAAGCCCATATTCAACTTGCCCATCTACATTATGCCTTTGTGATGGTTAAGTGCACTTGTAATACATTTTTATTTTCTGAAAAATGATGTGATTTTTCCTTCCTTTCTTACCACCCTCTTAGTTCCAGTGATGGACTTGGAAACTTAAATTTGAAAATCTTAGTAAATCCTTTGAACAGGATGATTGTCTGCTGTGTTCTGTCCCTGTGACACATGGCAACTGTAACCTGAATTCATCCTCCTCCCGTGCCAGTGCCTTCCCTTTTAAGCAGAGCTGTTGTAAGGAGCTGGACTGCGTTGCCTCCTTTGTTTCATGGTAGTTTTTTGTGCACCAGGGTATTAAGCTTAAGAAACCAAGAATGAACAAGAATGCTCTGAGAGAGAACCCGAGGAATTAGTTGGGCTTTGGCTTGTGTGCAAGTGCAGGTTCTGTCTTGCAGCTCTGCAGGCAGAGCTTCCTCAGCCCCACTAAAGCAGAACCAAGATCAGTGCCCAGGGCCAGCTTTCATGTTTCCTGTGTGTCAGACTGGCTTGTGTTAAAAGCAGGAGTTCCTTTCATATCCTTCAGAAAGCAGCTGCAGATTGTAATGAGAAATAGCACATGAAACTCATCTGTTTCTGATGCTTTCTTTTGGCCACTCTTCTGACTTTTCTGTACTTTATAAAAACGTGTTTTACTTCAGGTTTTTTACTGTGATTCCTTCCCTTTAAAAGTTTGGTTTTTTTAGGGTATATTAGAAGCATTCAGTCAGAATTAGGGGAAAACTCGCATAAAATACAGGATACTGCTAGGGAAAAATGCATGACCCAATAAAGGTGGAACGAGTGATGCCGTGCTTTGCTAACAATTCTGTCTTTCTCAGGTGTCAATATGTACCATCACTTCTGTGATTTTGTCAATCTTTACATTACCCAGCACGTCAATAACTCCTTCAGTACCGATGTCAACATAGTCATGTGGGACACTGTAAGTCTGCTGTGCTTCTAACATCTTTGTAATGAGCTGTATTTCTGCTTTGGAGAAACAATGAAGGCTTTAGTAGCCAATCCCTGGCTTTCCTGTGGGCTTAACCATGTGGAACTGATAAATTTTTGGACCCTTTTAACATAGGTGCATGAACAAGAGCTGGGGAACAGATTTTCTCTAATGAACCATGTGCTGTTTGAACACTACTCTGTAGCTCAGCTTTTGCTAGTACGTAGTTATGGGTTTTTTTTTGGTGTGACCTCAAAAATAATATGATCACTATTTCTGATTTGTAGCATTTGAACATTTCATGCTGTTTTCTGTAGGTTTTTTTTCTCTCAGAATATTGAAGTAGATTTACTCAACTGTTTCTTTTATATTTAAAAAGAGTGAAGTCTTGCATTTCTCTAAATCAGTAATGTGCAGCCTGTAATAAAGAAAACAACTAGATTAAAACCTTGTATATGCATCAAAACAGGGTCTATTATTTAATTTCTTTAAGTAGCCTGCTTGCAGTTACTTCTCTCCATCATCTCTCAGAATACCTTGATGACATATAAAACAAGATTTTAAGTGGGGCTGCTTCTGTTGTACTGCTGAGTTGAAACCATGACTGTATTTAAGAGTAATATTAGTTTTGCTGCCCAGTGTTTAAGTGGTGTAGGAGAGTCTTAAACTAAATATTGAACAAGTGAGGAATTTGTAATATGCCAGATAATGTGTATAATCAGGTCCAGAAATAACACAGTTCTTGACTATGGTTTTGTCTCATGTCTGTTTTGTGCTCATGAAATACTGTGTTTTCTTTCTATTTACTGCTCGGACAACTAAAATTCAACAGAGGACTGCTTGCTATTTAATGAGAAACCTCTTTGACTAGAACAGACCCTTTTTTCTAGTTCTGTTACATTTTTAAAGATAAAATGCCATCTGCTAGATAAGTGAGCTCTCTAGATGTTACAGAGGGACCTGTTAATCCAGATTTTATGGCTTTTTGAAAAGATCAGATGTCAGACAGCATTGTAAATTACTTTGAAAAGCAACTCTTTGTCTTGTATCGCGTTGTTGAATCGAATAACTCTTTCAAATGTACCATTCAAAGTGCTGTCACAGGACTATCATTTTAAATGAGCTTTACCTGCTCAGGCTGCTCGAGTTCATTGCTGTGTACAGCCAGGTGATGGCACCAGTCAGCTGTCTGTGCTGATCAAAAGGTGGACTTGAGCTTATTATTCATTCTCTTTTTTGCTTTTTTTAACTTGATGCAATTAGTTTTGGCCATACTTCCTAGCTACTGTTCTTATGAAAGAGCAATGCCCTTAGATGTAGGTTAAACAAAGCAGAAAATGAGGAGAGATTGCACTGGGTGCTGGTTTGGAGACTGTCTCTGCAAATGCAGGGCAGAAATGTTTATGAAGCACTTTTAAGGAGAGCAGAGAGGGTTGGAAAGTGCTACTTTGATCGGTTCTCTACTTTTAGCCTGGAAGAGCAGTTCTTGTAATACACATGGCCAGAAAGTAGTTAGGATTGTAAAATCCATTAAAACCTGATGGCAGAGGACGGGGAAGGAAGTGCCTCTTCAACTGAAGAGAATCCAGTGCCCTTTAGATTTTTACATCTCACTGGTTATATGTTCTTTTCTGTGATCATTTGTAGTCTTATTTTCAAATTTCTGGTCGAGAATATTCCCACATAACTTTGCCAGCAGTCTGAACCAGCCCCAGAGTTGAAAGGAAACTTTAAGTGAGGAATCTGCACCAGGGCTACTGAGGGCACATTTAATTGCGTTCAGAGAGCAAGAGGTGGTGACTCAGCCCTGGGATGTGCAGGAAATCTGAGAGATTGGAAGGCAAGAGCCCTCTGGGGACAGGCTGATGTTGTAGGGAGTAGATGACTCTACAAAGGTTCCACAGAGTGTTGCTGCAAAGGGAGAAGTTTTTTACTGCCCTGTATAGAAACTCCTTAGCTGTTTCTCCCATCAGATCAGTTTGTTGCCTTCGGTTTGTGATACCTGTGCAATATGCAAGTGACAATTCCAAAAGAGAGGCAAATGCAAAGCAAGCTTGTTGTGACTTTTTACCTCAAACTTTACTGCTGCACTTGAATTCCCAGGTGGTTTTTTAGTCTCAGGAATTGAGGTTTGCACCCTCTACCACCCCTGTGTTTCTGTTACTTCAAATTTAACTCGTGTTCTGTTGTCTCTGGGAAAAGTAGTTAGCGCTTCTCTCTCCTGACTCAGAAATTTTAATCTGTTACTGAAGAGCTCATCTTGACTGCTGATTTATAGAAGTTTTTATTAAAAATTAACTACCTGACAGGTAATTTGAGTTACCTGTCTCTGTAAAGAGAGAATTTGGTGTTGTGTAATGTCTGTGTTCTATGCTAGGTTGTTTTGGTTACCGTGATGGTGTTGTACACATTAACTGTGTATTAAAATCCATATATACAGAACTTGAATCATGAAGAGAGGTTCTAATATGCATTTATGTAATCATTATGCCCTGGTGTTTTTTGCTTTCCTCCTAGAGCTCGTATGGCTACGGTGACCTGTTCAGTGAGACCTGGAAGGCATTTACTGACTACGAAATAATACACTTGAAAACCTTTGACTCTAAAAGGGTATGGAATTTCATATTTTGGTTGAATTCATAGTCACTAGGGGGCACATGGGACAACTTCTCAAGCTGCTTGTGGTTATGGGTGTTTCAGAGGAAAGCATTAATACCTCCCATGCATGTTTAATTTGTGTAATATGAGTATTTTACCTTAGAAACAAGAGTCAGAGCTGTAACCTAATTCTGTGGTGTGTCTATCCTTTATGTAGATGGACCTAAGTTTTGTGTCCTGAGAGGTGCTATTCATATATGTGTTTTCCTTCTGCAGGACCCATTGCTGAAGTTTAGGGTTCTGTCTTTCTAAGTCTCCTGATTCCTCCTGAGGTGTTTCTTTTCCCCTGTAACTTCTGGCATACCTGCTGCTTATCATTAAAAATATTTTACACCACAAAATGTTACCATTCATTCAGAGCTCATTTTAGTCTCTTAAATCCAGTCTTAAACTCATTAGCTGGCTTTCTTCTATTTAGTTCATGTTTGTTCTGTTTTAGAGAGGGTTTTTTCACCTCTCCCCACATTTTCACCTGTAGCATCCCAAGTGAGAGCTCTTCTGAGATCAGGATCCTTTTTGTTCTGTCCATTTGCAGTCAGGGAAGTGGGGTTGCTCTTGGTGGCTCGTTAGAAGCAGGGATCCCAGTGAAGGGGGCAGTGGAAGGTGGCAGTGGGGTGTAACTCCCTGTGATGTCCTTTGCAGGTGTGCTTTAAGGAAGCAGTGTTCTCCCTGCTGCCTCGGATGCGATATGGCCTGTTCTATAACACTCCACTGGTGAGTCCCTCTGAGCCATCTGCTGTTCACTGGATGTGTGAGTGACAGTGTGAAATCTGAGCTGATGAATCCCTCCAATATCCAGCTGAGTTATCATGGAATGTACCACAGGGAAGGTCCAACTCCAAATGGAGGGATCTCCCCCAAAGATTAAGGATCCTGAAGTTCTTCAGCTGGTTGTGTGCAGTCCCCCCTGTCACAGCTCAGGAGGTGCATATTGTTCTTCTTTAATGTGAACTTTCTGGTATTTTTGCAGAGCACAAGAGCCTGAACACAGTCAGACTTTCCCAGTGGTATTAGCTCATGCATTCAGGCTCCAACAGTGGAGAGAGTTATATTTCTTTCTGAATGAAAGTGCCACTTGTGTTGCAGTGAATTAGTGACATGTTTAGCGCAGTGCATGATACTGGGCTTTTGTTCCACAAGAATGGCAAAAAAAACCCCTGATTACAAAGCGCAGTTTTCTGAGCAAAATAACTTTGTGTATTAACAATTGCTTTCTTAATTTCAGATCTCTGGCTGTCACGGTACGGGGCTGTTCAGAGCGTTTTCTCAGCATGTGTTACACAGGTTGAATATTACACAAGAAGGACCCAAGGTATGATAACTGAATAATGCAATTGTTATATGGAGCTGATGGCTCCTAACAGAAAAACAGCTTTAGGAAACTGGAGCCAGTGGGGAATGAGGGTGTATTGTGCACTTTTTGTCCTTCCCTGTGATACCTGGGATTTTTTTTGGTTTTTTTCCCAGTAAGTCAACCTGTTCTGTAAAGGCCTTCAGCAAACATTTGTGTTTATATTTGTGAAAGTTGCCCTTTTGTCTTTTTTTCCATGGGACAAACTTTAGAATACTCTAAGGGTCTCATCCCTTTGTTCATTCTCTGTGCCCAAGGCCTTGGTGTCCTTCCTGGTTAAGATACGTGTTCCATGGTCTGAGAAGGTGCTGCCCTTGGGTCCAGCAGAAGGGATCCCTTGGAGCAGTGCCCTTTATCAATCCTCAGAGGCACTGCTGGGCTGGGATCAGAGGAGGAAACAATGGAATCTGGTCCTTCCATCCTCACCCAGCGCCATCTGTGTGGCCTGGGCAGAGAACTGTGGTACCCACTGGTGGGTTTTGCCCGTGGCATTGACGGGCACAGCAGTTCAGGGCTCGCTGGAGGATTTTCCAGAGAGTAGCCCGTGTATTGTGGCTGAGGGACACCGTTCAGAGCTCTGCACAGGCATTTAGTTATGCTTCTCCTGCTGACACTAATGGGAGTCATGCAGTTAAATCTCTTTATTTCACTTGGAACGCTTACCCCTGTGAGTCCAATTAATTAAAAGAGGCAAAAGGAGGAACTGTTAGAGAAGTAAAATATTATTTTCCAAAGGATCTTGTGCACAAGCCATCCTGAAAGCTGCTTTCCTGCTTTCAAAAACTGCCATATGATGTGCAATACAGAGGCTCTTTTGTGCTGAATAAAATAAACCTTTCAGAAAATATTTTGTTCTTGGTTAATAATCAGACTTCCACAAAGTTTTTGACACTTCGAATCTGTTGGGAAATGCGTTGTGAATTTTAAGATGGTTACATCATCTGTTTATTACATGTGGAAGGAACATACTTAGTTGCTCAAATATTTGCCAAGAGTAAATATGGAAGTGTCTGGGATTGTTTTTGTGAGGTCTGCCTGTCAGCTAACACACTGCTCCTTCTTTCTTCTCAGGATGGGAAAATTCGAGTCACGATACTTGCACGCAGCACAGATTACAGGAAAATATTAAACCAGAATGAGGTGTGGTCCTTTTTTATTTTTATTTTTAAAACAGATTTGTTAGATAGAAGTTAAGTTTTGCTCATTGGATTGATTGTTTCTTTTCCCCAGGTAGAGCCAAGACATCTATTTGCTGACAAATCTTGGACAAATATGTCCAATGCTTATAGTAATTTCTTCTAATATTTCTTGTAGCCATTCTCCCTTTCTGTACACCAGACACTGGACCTTGCTGCCCTTTCTAAATATTGAATGGGACACTACAAATGTAATACTAAAAGTATTTCCTCTCAGCAAACAGACACTGCAGAGCTTCTGATAAAATTAAATTACTTCGCTTTCAGATTACTTCTTTTACTTACAGCATCCCCAGTGCTGAAGTCTAATAAAACCCTTTGTAATGTCTGCAGATTGAAATGCATAAGCCATTGTACCTGAGTATGTGCCCTCAAAACTCAATGAATTCTCATACTGATTCATGTTTTTGAATCATGCAACTTAGTGGACTTACAGTGTAGTAAAAATGACAGTACTTAATGTTTTCATACCTGTTTTCATTCTTGCTGTTAGTGCCTGACAAAAATGAATTGGGATTATCATCCCCACCTAATGCAGGGAGAAACTGAGGTTTGCGTGATGCAGGAGCTCGGTGACAGAACAGGCAGAGCAAAGGATTTGTGCTTTATCTGCTGGGCTGCCCTGGGTTCATGACTTGCTGCTGCGTGTAGTGTGTGTTCTGGTGAGGTGCACTTGGCAAAGGGAGAAGTTAGTTTTATTTTTACCATACTTCTGTAAAAGAAAATGCTTGGCTTTTCTCCCTCTGCTGCTGGCTGTGGATTGGAGACTCTGCAAAAGCCCTTTAGTTCTGAAGGCCAGGTCTAACCTGTTTTCACTTGCCTTGTCAGTAAGAGTCTGACCTAGTAATGGATTTCTGAAAACCCTTCTAGTTACCAAGTCCCTGCTGGGGAGGAGAAGTGTGTGAAGTGGTCAGGAGTTCAGAGGAGCAATTAATTGAAGGAGAACACCGAATCATTGTCTTTTTGTTCTCCTCCTCAGCTTGTGAATGCTTTGAAAACAGTATCAACGTTGGAGGTCAAAGTGGTGGACTACAAATACAAGTACGTAAGTTGGTGGAAGAATCTGATGTGTGCTGTGAAAGCTGTTTGCAGGCAGGACTGTGTCTGTCCCCACATCCAACCTGTGCAAAATCCAAGGACTGGGAAGGAAGAGTGTTACTGAGGGAGTGGTGGGTGAGCTGGTCAAGCACTCCCATCCTATGATGCTCTGCTTAGGAATGAATCTCTAGAGTAGAAGGTTCAGATTGAGATTACTACATGATGAACAACCTTTGATATCACTTTTCTTCCTGTTTTGTCCCTTCTCCCTGAACCAGCTGTGTTCCCATCACCCTTTTACATTTGCTAATGCTCTACAGAAACTGTGGGTGAATGGATGATGTCAGTGTCTTATTTTATGTGACCCTTAGTTTAGTAAGGAAAAATAACTCTCCTTATTTAATGCTCTGATGGTCCCTGAAGACATCACTTGAGGTCAGTTTGGGGTGCCAGGTGTAATAGGCACTGTGCCAGTAAGAAATGGAAGGAAAAGTTCCCAAATAGTGCATGCCTGTGCCAAATGGCAGCAGCTCCATCCACTCACTGGTGCTTCCATGGATCATGCAGGAAGAGTGGGAAACTGAAACAGTAGTGAGAGATCAGTGTTCTGACCAGAGACAATGTGAAGAAGTTTAATTGTGTATTTCAGCATCACACTGAATACAGTTCAAAATCAGCTCAAGTCTTTTATGTTGGGTTTTCGGGTGTTTTTTTAATTTGTTTTGGTTTTCTTTTTTTTTAAGGAAGTGATGCAATTTATTTTAAAGGCAAGTAAACAAAAAACCCCAAACTTACAAAAACTTTACCTTGAAAGAAAATATTTTTGAAAGAGGTCCTTACCAAGTTTTGAAACCTATCTGCATTTCTTTGAATTCCATGCTGAGTTATTGCTCTCTGCAGCGATTGTGATTCTTAGTATTCTTCCTTGAAAAATCAGTTCTCTCTTTTGGTGTTCCCTTCAGCTAATTCTGTGCTTTCTCCATGTGTGGGATCCTTATTACTGTGGATGGACCTGCCACATGACCAGTTGTGTTGTGTTGTCTGCAGGGAACTTGAATTTTCGGAGCAGTTGAGAATTACCCACAACTCTGATATCTTCATTGGGATGCACGGAGCTGGACTGACCCACCTGCTCTTTCTACCAGACTGGGCTGTTGTTTTTGAGCTGTAAGTCTGTCTGTCTTTCCCCTCTGTTGTACACAACTGCTCGTGTCTGTTCCTGTGTGTTAAAGAAGCCCCTCCCTTGCTGGGATTTGACCATGAATGTTTGTCTTGCATCCTTGTTTAGACTTCATTTTTGGCAGCCTCTTCTTTTGGGGATCGAAAGAGGGGAAGCCTTCGTTATAAAATATAGTGTAATTATGTCACACAGATTTACCTTGTGATTTCTTAATATACCCTGCTATAAATATAATGCAGAAATTGCTTGAGGGAAATGGCAAACAATGGGAAAGCCTCACTGCTCAGTTCCTGCAGGTGTGTCTGAGATCTGATGATGTTTTGGTGACCCAGATGAATTGATTACATAAGATGCATGTCCAAGGGTGTCAGAGATCCCCTGAAGGTTTTTTTATCCTTTTTCTGCTCAGGACATGAGCACCAGCATGCTGGCCAAGGTCAGCCCTGGGTCATTCTGTTTTGCTGAAATTGCTCTTGTAGCTTCCTTTTAAACGTATTTTGTCACAAAGTATGGGTACTAACAGACACTCCAGTTCTACAGAACTGAACAAAAATGCTTGTCAGAAGACCACTGAGTTCTCCACCCTGGGAAATTTTGCTGTGGGAAGGCTGCAGAGCTGGTGTTTGGCAGCCTCGTCTTGGCCTGAGAGTACTTTGTCCAGTCTCCAGATAAAGTTCAGAAACCCAAAGGTTTTTTTTTTTTTTTCACATGTCCAAGAGCTGCTGCAGCTGGACAGGGACATATCTGACATGCAGATGTGCCTCAAACTGCCTCCTAGGCCAGTTTTTGTTTTCAGCTGAGCAGAATTTGTCCATGGTTTTGGTGCCTTAGAACTGAACAACAGACGTTTCAACTTGCAGAGTGTTTTCCTGTTTCATCCTGGTAAACTTCAGTACAGTCCGTGTAGGTAAATACACTTTTTTATGCCTTTCCCTAGGTATAATTGTGAAGATGAACGTTGTTACCTGGATTTGGCAAGGCTGAGAGGGATTCATTACATCACCTGGAGGAAAAGGAATAAAGTGTTCCCTCAGGATCGGGTAATGATGGTCACTGCTGGGAGGGTGAGGTGCTCTGACTGAAGCATTTTGGGGTTATCTTGCTTTACCTCTCTGTGTTCTGGTATTTGAAATACGATTTTCATTCTTTAGACCAGATTAACTCCCCTGATGCGATAATGAAATTATTTCATGTTAATGGCTGAGGGAAGAAGTGAAATTAATTTGCCATTAATCCAAGCCATCCATAGCACTGCTGTTCTGCAGTTGCTCTGCTGATTCTTTTGCCTCAGAGCAGATCAGTGGATCATAAAGAATAAATTAAAATGGCAGATTCTCAATATTTTTTCTTGCTTTTTTGAATCAAGATGCATTAATTTTATTTTTTTTTTTTTCTGTCTAAAATTCCTTATCTCGTTTTTCTAGGGACACCACCCAACGCTGGGAGAACATCCAAAATTTACAAACTACTCCTTTGATGTGGAAGAATTTATGTACTTGGTGCTTCTGGCTGCAAATCACGTTTCACAGCATTCCAAGTGGCCATTTAGGGTAAAACATGATGAATTCTAAATTAGACTTCTGACTGAAATACTGTTGTTAAATAATCACAGAATGGCCTGGGTTGGAAGGGACCTTAAAGATCACTCAGTTCCAACCACTTCCCATGGGCAGGGACACCTTCCACTAGACCAGGCAGCTCAGAGCTTCATCCAACCTGGCCTTGAACACTTCCAGGGATGGGGCATCCACAGCTTCTCTGGGTATCCTGTGCCAGGGCCTCCCCACCCGCACAGGGAAGAATTTTTTCCTTGCATTTAATCTAAACCTTCTCTCTTTCAGTTTGAAGCCATTCCCCCTTGTCTTGTCACTCCATACCCTTGTCCAAAGTCCCTCTCCAGCTTTTTTGTAGCCCCTTTAGGCATAGGAAGGGGCTCTAAGGTCTCTCCAGAGATTTTTCTTCCTCAAGCTGGACACCCCCAGCTCTCCCAGCCTGTCTCCAGAGCTGAGGGGCTCCAGCCCTGGGATCATCTGCCTGTCCCTCCTCTGGGCTCGCTCCAGCAGGTCCCTGATCTCCATTTGGACATCAAGCCATTGAGCACAACTCTGAGTGCAGCCACACAGCCAATTCCTTATCCATCCTCATAATGCTCCATAAAAACACTGTAACAGCAGGAAGCAAAGTGCTGTTGGGAAATGTGGAAACTTCTACGAGGGAAATGACCCATCTTTAATTTGTCACACCACTCCTTAGCATCATACCTCTATTTTTCAGGACTCTCTTGGTTTTTGCACTGTATTTTTGCATTCCAAATTCTGAAATGCCCATCTTTATACAAAAATATGTCCATCCATTTCATGTAAGGTTTTCTGGGGTAGATACAGGGCCAACAGACTCTGGCAACTCCTGTTTTAAGTTTAGAAACATTTTCACGTTAGAGAGCACAGTTTTTACATTTAAATATAAACTTTGATTCCTGTCACTTTAGTTATAAGTGCTCAAATATAAAGGGTCAGAGCAGTGGGTTCAGTCAGACTTCTGTCTCAGAGCAGGGCAGTCTTTTCCTAAGTGAATACTCAAAGCTTCAGGTAAGCTGAGTTTATGTGAAACTCCTTCACATAAACCAGCATGCTGCATTGGAAAACTTGAGCACATTGGAATAAAACTTGAGTCTTTTTGAGGATGATAAAGGGAATGGATTTCTATTTTTTCATGACAAAGGATGTGTACAATGTCTTTTAGTCCAGCTGAAAGGATAGGAATTCACGAGGAACCTTGGAGTCGTTAAAAGCCTAATTGTTAATATTCTTGTTTCCTCAAAATGTTAGAGAGTCAATCTAGAAAACTTCTTAAAACCTTCCCAAAGCCAGTAGCACAGTTCACTGTTTCCAGTGAAGGAAATACAAAGCCAAAGCCAAGTTCTTCATGAAATCCCCCCCAGGGCTGACATGTTTGTGCTGGTGGGGATAAAAAAGAGATTAGTTGTGTTCTCTCAAGTGAGGCCAGAAGGATGTGTGAAGGAATCAAGTCCAGTGAGATCAAAAACAGAATTCTATGTTAAATTATAGATTTTTTGGGGGGAATGTGTTCCCGTGCTAGACTTGCAGTTCAGCCATGCAGCGCTGGTGGCACTAAGCAGAGCACACATTGGCATGGAAAAGCAGGAGGGTTGCAGTGAATGTAAACATTTCACTGGTCTAATTGTAGATGTTATTGACTTCCCTTCTGCAGCAGTCTTAGGCAATTTCACAGAGTGTAGGTGCATTTACTGACCTGCCTGTGCTGGGCAGGATGAGTTACTGTAAGCACAATTTCCATATAGATCTCCCATGACCTTAAGCAGTGCATAGGGAAGGCTGGATAGAGCTGAGACCTTCGTGTATCTTGTGTATCTGGTGCAATTCTTCCTGTAGTGTGTTGTTTTACTGAGGGAGAAAACTCTTTCACTTTAAAGAACCATAGAAGCAAAATTGCACTTTTTGACATAAGGAAAAGGAAAAAAAAAAAAAAAAAAGCCCTTGAGAAATGCAATTTCCTGTATTTGTGTCTGTGTGGGTTTTTTACCTTGTGGGATTTATAAAGGAAAAAAAAATTGTATAAAACTTAAGTTGGTTAAATACTTGAGTTTGAATGAAACCAAGCCAAAATAAAGAAGACATTTAATTATGAAATGCACACGAGAGTTTTTTAATAAAAAGCTTTTTAATTAAAAAAAAAAATTGCTTGGTCCTAGTTTGCCAGGTTTTAGAGGCAAATGTTTTAAATATTATTAATTGCGTGGAGTCACGTGTCTCTGCTTTCTCCTCTGTGACAGCCTGATGTTCTGAGATCCAAAGCCATATCAGATCTCTTCATCTGGGAATCATTTAGAGGTAATGCTGCCATCCTGCACTGATGGCTGTGGTGCCAGGCATTTGAAGATTGGTTTGTGAAAGTATTTGTGTCTGTGTAACGGTGCAGGTGATGCTGCTGAAGGCAGTGTGTGAGTGCAGGTCTGTGCCTGAGTCTGTGCAGAAGCAGCTAATGAGGAGCTGCTCTTTCAAGTGTTCACTAAAACAAATGGTTGAACATATGCATTTGGAGGAGAGGCTGCAGGGACTCAATCCAAGGGCAAAATATCCTGCCAACGTTCACCAGTTTCAGCAAATTTGAGTGGAGCATCAACAGTTGATGGCCAGAGTATTATTCAGCCTTTATGGCTTAATATTGCTGAGATGAAAATACTGGGTTTGTTGATTAACTTTACAAATAGTCACAAAATTACCTTGGCAGCAGAAGAGGTTTGGTTGGATTTATGGGATTTTTGCCAATGAATCCTGAGAGAGTCTGGACAACAGCAAAGATCTGGCTTTCTTCCAGAGAGTCTGGGCCATCTCTGTCTGTCTGGAAGCTGGAATTTGAAGGAATCCATGAGACTTTTGGGCCACTTGTTCTTTAGGCAGGATGCAGCTCTGGATTGTGTTTTCCTAACAGGCTATGGAAATCTTGTTCCTTGCTATTTCTGATTTTTGTTTGTTTGTTTTGCTCTCTCCAGTTTACCCAAGTTTTGAGTCTGTTTTTAACTGGCACGTTGGTGTGAGCGTGATGAATTTCACTTTGGGACTTCACATAATGTTGCCAATCCTGAACACTGGTGGGATTGCCTGTGTATCATGTACAGTGTGAATTGGGGGCTGGATTTGAAATAAATAATTTATGGATGCACATGGTGTCTTTCCTTTTTACTTCAGAAGGCTTCAAGATGTAATTTCAGGTTTTTTCTTTGGGAAGTTCTGTGGAAGTTGGGTAAGTGTGAGAAATGGTTTGTCATGGGAAGGTGGCAAATCAGGATTATTAATCTTAAGAGTACAATTATAAATATTAAAGTAATACATTTTTAAAAGCAATTAAATAATAATAGAACTATTTAATTTTTGCTGTTAATCTTACCGGTACCATTAATGAGATAACTCAGGGTTTAGAATGTTTCTTAATCTTGTATTTTTTTAAGCAGATAAACGGAAGGAAATGTGCTCCTTGAGAGCTTTTTATGTGCTCAGAAGGGTAAAATGTTTGATTTCAACATTGAGTAATTGTTCCAATTTGCTGCGTTTGCCTTAAGTTGTGCTCTTCCTTTCTCTGAACACACGTTTCTCATGGGTTGGGCTTTTTGTCTGAAATAAATGAACTGCTATTAAATACTCTCCAGCTTTGGCCCTGAAATGGTCACAGGAGCTGTTTTTTTTGGTGTTCATTCATGAATTCTCCTTGTTCTGGCCAGGGGTCGTTGCCACGGTTGGGCAGATCTGACAGCACATTCACAGGTATATATTTTAATTGGCTGTTGTCCTCTCTTAGAAAAGTGAAGTATTTTTATAATATAAAAATATAAATACAAAATAGCCTTTATATATAAATAAAATACAATAATATATAAATGTGTATAATATAACATTAACTGTCTGGTTTGGGCCCTTAGAAAAGTGTTTATTAATGTAGTACATGAAGTCTATAAAGCTTTTGAGTAGTGGGTGACAAATCAATTGTCTGGAGCTCAGCTCCCCCATCACTTGGGAACAAAGCAGTGTTAGGAATATTAATTCTGGTTGCCAGGTCTTTGAGTGTCGGATTTGTTGAAAACTGAAGAAAAGATGACGTTCAATGGTGATTTGAAAAGGGGAAGTTCAGTATGCATCCGTTATTTTCCAGTTTGTCCTGATAATAATAATGCATGCTGAACATCAAATACAAAATGCTCTCAGTAAAGACAACATATGGGGAAAAGATGAAATCTTAGCAAACCAGACATCACTGGTACAGCCTGGGGGAAAGGAGGCTCGGGGGGGACCTTCTTGCTCTGCAACTCCCTGACAGGAGGGGGGACCCGGGTGGGAGTCGGGCTCTGCTCCCAGGGAACAAGGGACAGGATGAGAGGAAAGGCCGCCAAGTTGCACCAGAAGAGGTTCAGATTGGATATTAGGGAAAATTTCACCTGAATAGTTGTCAAGCACTGGCACAGCGTGCCCAGGGAAGTGGTGGAGTCCCCATCCCTGGGGGTGTTTAAAAGACGTGTAGCCGTGGCACTTGGGGACGTTTTAGTGATGGCCTTGGCAGTGCTGGGTTAATGGCTGGACTCAGTGACCTGAAAGGCCTTTTCTAACCTAAATAATTCTCTGGTTCCATGCTGGGTCAGCACTTGAAATCTGCTTTCTGTGCTCGGGTGCTCCCAGGCAGTGCCGAATCTTTCAGGAGAGCTCCCTGATCCCTGCCAGGAGGTGCCAGCTTGAGGTCCTGCTGCTCCCAGGGGGCTCTGCAGACTGGAAATGCCTCTTGCCTCGGAGGGACATCTGATTTGCAGGTAAGGCAGGCGAGCATTCACTCCCTATTGTGGCAGAGTGCAGTAGGTGTCACTAGAGCCCTTTCCAACGTTCAGAGGGAATCTCATTCCAGATGCAGAAGCCGCTCACCCGAGGAGCTCAAAAAGCAACTGCTCCTGCAGTCATGGTTTTGTTTTCCACCTTCCTGTTTGCAGAAGGAAATACCTGCAAAAGAAATTAATCCAGGGAGATTTTAGCTTTTAGCCTAGGATGATCTGGATGGTGTAATATCGCTGTATTTTACTTCAGGTTTTCTTTAAACTATGTGGGTGTGTGTGCATATGCACCTGGAGTCGTGAAAATATTAAACACTGACACTTGGAAAACAGTTAGAAAATACTGGAAAATAGTGGAACTGCATTCTGTTTATTAAAAAAGACAATTACCATGAAGACAATTGTTTTTTAGAGAAAAATAGGTTGGTTTTGTAGATTTCCCCCTTTCCAAACTAATTCCACAGTTGGTCTTTGAAAAGGGAGTTGATTGAATTTTCTTTGCAGCTTTGGGAAGCTTTGAGCAGACCCAGGGAGGGCTGTGGTGACTGGCCTTGTCCCTGCACGTTGGTTAAAGCCAGTGGAGATGATTTCCCTGCCTCACATCCGAGGCAAAGTTGAAATAAGCTTTAAATGTTGTTAATATAGGAAAGTAATTGTTTGAACTGTCGTGCAAGGAGGGTGGAAAGCAGGTGAGTTTTGCAATATGATGGAAGCACTGAAGGAGGGCAGATGTGACACAGGAGCAATGCATCCATCCTCAGCTTTGATGGTTGAATTGGGTTGAATCAGGGCTCTTTGATGTCCCCATGTGGGAAGAAACCTCAGAACTATCACTTTGCTTTCAGTGGTGCAGGGTGAGGACAGTGAAGGTCATTAACTGACTGGTGCAACTTGGCATCTTTCTACCGTTCTCCGCAGATCTGTGCCAGGTGAGGAACTTGGACAGATCCTGAACATTCAGGGAAGTGTGGGCAACTCTGGTGTAGACTGCAGCAGGTGTTATCCCTGTTTGGCATTTGATTTTTTTTTGCATCTTGGAGGTAATTAAAATCCTCATCGTGGTGATGTGTCAGGTGTGTTAACCTGCCCTGGGGCTTGGGACGTGCAGGAGGGGGCTGTGCCCGGGGTGGGGAGGGATGGTCACGCTGGTCAGGGATGTGTGAGGTTCCTGGCACCAGTAAGGGGACAGTGGTGACCACACTGGACATCATTCATTACCCCATCAAGGGCTCTGAGCATCCATCAGCACGAAGGCGTGTGTGCCAAGCTGACAGCTCCGAATTGTTTCCTCACCAATTACCGTGCCGGAGCCCAGATCGCGTAATGAAATGTGCCTCCTACCTATCACTTCGTCTTTGTCAAACTGACTGGGTGTTCTTAGTTTGTTGTGACTGGGAGAACTTCAGCGGCGTCAGAAAAATAAGCGAGGCTGTCTCTGTTGTGAAAGGCTTAAAGACGGGGTGGATGCTGTTAAATAAAAATGCCTCAGTCCAGATGAAAATGTACATGGAAATAAACCCTCACAGACCAGCTGAGCCCTCTCAGCTCTGCCATCATTTGGGACCCAGTGGGGGATGAGAAGAGTAAGAACTTTTCTTTTGCTGGACGTCTTTATACTTAGTAAAGTATTCAGCCTTTCTTATAATTTATTCATTGTGGTCTAGCATAGTCTAAAATATCAGACCTTCCCCCTCTGTCCTCTTACATACGCATTTTTGATGCCTCTTAATTCATTATTTAAGCACTCTGCGTTCTGCTTTACAAAATACCCTCCTCTCCAGTGCCTTAATGTTACCAGTTGTTTGTGTATCCATGTCAGTGGCTTTCCAGCAGGGCAGGGGCAGGGTGGATGGGATGCTGATCCCCCGGCCCTCGCCTCCTGTGTCCACGCCAGCTCTCCTGCTTGGTGAGGAGCTCGGCAGCAAAAGGAGTTGGGCAGCCAGAGCTCGAGTGCTGCAGCTCCAGCAAAGCACTCGAATACGTGCTGAAGTGATGCTTGAATGTGTGTTGCTTGTGAAGCCTGGGAGCGCTTCTGAGAGAGAAAGTGGCTCGGTGGCACTTTGGAGAGGGTGGGAGAACGGGACAGTGCAGCTCACCCCCGCTCCTGCTGGGACCTGGAGTCCCACCCCGGGGACTCCATGAAAATCCATTTCACCATCACATCCCGCCCTGCAGCAGCAGCTGAGTTAGCGTGGGTGAGATGCAGTGGATCCCTTTGGTGGAAGTGCACCTGGAGCACAAAGTATTCCCTGTCTCGTCGTTAATTACCAAGTTGGATAACTGTCAACAGGAGCATTTGCAGCTCACGAACGTGTCTGTACATTGCGAAGTCTGAGCGATGCTTTGATTGGAATTCTTGCAGCACTCTGTTTGCTCCCTGGGTATGGTGTTTGGATCTCTGCCAGATGTGCCATTCCACCCTCCCCCAGATTCCATGGGCAGCGTCTGCCAGGCGGGTCTGCATCCGGGAACGGGGAGTCCGGGAGGCGTCGTGGTCGTAGCTCTGCTTTTCCCTAACAAAAGGAAACGAGGTAGTTGGTTCAATGCAGAATATTAAAACTCTTAATTTAACAACAACAAAAAAAAGGTTAATTAAATTAAGAGGAACACAACTACTCCAAACCTCCTGTTTATGCCCTTGGTTGCAAAACTGCCCTGGATATTGTCAATTGAGTGTTTGTAACATTCCAACCAAAGAAAAAGTCGGGACTATTTGACCTGTTAATGCATTCGAAGAACCTGTTACTGCTTCAAAAATAACATTTCTGAATGTGTAATAAATCAGTCTTTGCTTATTTAATAGCCACAATGTTTTCCTTTTTAGTTAGGAACTCATGAGAAAGCCTAGGACTGAAAACCAAAACTGGCAGCTTTCTGGTCATTCAATGTAAGTTGCATTTTGTTGATCACATTTGAAAGCATTTAATATTAGCTTTGTGCAGGGACATCAGTTGAGGATGTTGTTGTCACTTTGGGGACAACAGGAGGAAGCACAATCCCTGTTTGCCTGGCAAGAGCTTGTTCTCAGCAGAAGGGACTTGGCTGAGGACATCCCCGATCCCACTGACTCAGCACTTGGCTAAATATTTTTGCCTTATGTTTTAAAAAAATAAACAAGTTTACTTATTTCTAGGGCTTTTGGGGTTTGCCCCCTCCTGATAAAACAGTGTTTACTTGTTCTTATACTTTCTCCCAGCTCTCCAATATCATGTTTGCACAGTCGATACTCCTCCGCTGGCAGATTATTTTTAATAGAGCGGTTTATTAAAGCATCTTTCATGAGAATATTTGCGTTGCAATGCATGTCAGAGCAGTGCTGTGTAAGAAAGGTTACTCCTGAATGCAGCAGTACAGTGACCTGCTTATCAAATTTTATGCTTGGAACATTTAGATGAGGATGGGGTAAAAAGGAATGTGACTGTGGATCCTGTGTAGATCCTCGTGCAGATCCCACTGTGGGTGAAGTCTTGCTGGACATTGACATGTTGTGAGGCAAGTACAGCACGTTCCATGAAGCTGCTTTTGTCCCTCAACTTATCTTTACATCACTTTTTAGATTCTAGTCATTTACATCCTTCTATTTTAAAAATTTTGTTTCCTTTTTCTCTTTACAAGGAAGACGTCTCGGGTTTCTCTCCCTGGAGGAAAGTGTCAATTTACATCCAGTATATTCAGTTACTCTGGGAGTTAATCAGGCTCAGACTGCTTCTTTTTGGTGTTGTTTTTTTTTTTGTTTGTTTGTTTGTTTGTTTGTTTTTGTTTTTTTTTGTTTGTTTTTTTTGTTTGTTTTTTTGTTATTATTTGAATTTTTGCCATCAGTCTGAGATATAGGACTCAGATGGGGTCCTATCCTATAGCACTGCCCTCACTGAAATCCACAACTCCCCCCTCCTGGGATTTCACTGGCACTAAGATTGTGTCAGAGGTGGGGTCTGATGTCACTGAACATGGGGACACTTCTCCTTCCAGCTGCTCTCCCAGCCAGCACTCCACAGAGAAAACTTTTGGCAGGGCTGTTGTTGGCAGCTCCAGTTAATTTAGTTCTTTTTCACTATTAATTATTATTAGAAGCAATTTCCAGTGAATTTAAATCCTCATGTCTATGCAATAGGGCTGTATCGTGCTCTGGGTGTGTTTATTTTTCTGTGTGTCTGCTCTTGCAGATTTCCTGAGCCCCTGGAGTTTTCCTGGCTTCTCTCTGGTATTTGACATTTATTCTTTGTGTGCTTTTCCAGCTCATTAATTTATTAAACATCAACGGTGATGCAGTTCTTTGATCCTCTTAAAAATTAACCACCTACGCCTGTCTCTTAATCAGCTCTTGAGCCAGGGAAATATTCCCTCTCTCCTGGACATTTCAGCTCATCAACAAACCCTTGCCAGTGCCTTTTCCTGAGAAGTTTTCAAATGTCATATGCTTAATATGTGAGTTCCCCTTATCATTTTTCAGATTTGCATGTGGAAAGGTGCAGTTTTCTCTGCAGAAATATATTGTTCACCAAGGTGTGTGTAACATGCTGACTTCTCAAAATAATTGACCTCCTCAGCAAGTTAAAAAAAATCATGATGGGGAAATGGATTTGTCCAGAGCATTCCTTAAAGGAGGGGGACACCTGATGTGAACAGGGAGGGATTTCCATGCTGGAGGCTCAGTTGCTCTCTCCTTGCAGAGCTTTTGGGTGAAGCAATCTGGCCCTGAGAGTTTGCACTTTCCCCTGTGCTGCTGACTCAGGAGATGTTGCACCTTCCTTCCACCAGAAACTCCTGGGTGTCCCCCATGCCAAGTCTAGGGTTTGAATATCCTCCTTTACAGGACTGCTTGATTCCTGTCCATGTTCCCAAATGGTTTTTTTGTTTTGTTTTGTGGGTTTTTTGTTTGTTTGTTTGTTTTTGGTGGGGTGTGTTTGTTTGTTTGTTGTTTGATTTTTGTGGGGGGTGTTTGTTTGTTTGTTTTGTTTTTGGTGTTTTGTGTGGGGTTTTTGGTTTTTTTTGTTTTGTTTTGTTTTGGGTTTTTTTGGTGCGTGCTCTCTTCCTATAGGAGATAAAATATATCACTGCAATGTCCCACAGCCCCTAAAACCAAATGGTCCAGGCAGAGTTTACTGCTGAACTTTGTCCCCCTGCAGATGGGAGCTTCCCTCCCTGGAAGGAGCCCTTCCAAAAGCCGCCTCTGAGTTGCTAAGAAACAGCTTGTCACCGTGGCATGGGCTGTAATCAGTTGTGTACAGGTAATTAGAAGTCACTACTGCTTTATTATTAACCGTTTGTTGATTTTTCTTTTTCTCTTAAATAATTTTCCTCTGTGTCCCCAGAGCGCTCAGCGCTCCCGGTGCATCTGCATCAATTATGCATCGCCGGTGTGATTTTTCTTCCTGTGGAAACTTGGCTTCCAGAGGCTCTTTGTGGTGCTCCAGCCATGACCTAACCCTCCTTTGCTGAATAATTCCTACCGAGACAACACAGTTTCCCCGCTGTGTTTTCCACGCTGCCGTGTTTCAGCAAGACAAATAAATCAGGCTGTCTCCTGCCACCGGGCAGCCTTGTTTGCTCAATTTTGCTGTTCCATTTCTTGCTTTATTGAATAAGCATGTATTTATGTACCTCGTGTCCTTTTTCCTGCCTGCCCATTTTTTTTTATTGAACTTCTCTATCGGCCGCGCGGTTGGGTTTTCCTGACAGGGTTTTGGATCTTAAAATGCTATTTCTTCAGACCAGCTGTCACTTCTGTCCTAACCTTGTCCCACGAGGTCTCTGTGCATCGCTTACGTGTCCAGCTCTGCCTGCCTGATCTAAGTGCCCCTTCACCTTCTCCTCAGCTTCTTCGGTTTTAATACCTTGTACGTGAAATCTTGCTGGGATTTTCCCCCTTTCTCTTTAATTAAGGTGACTCTCCTGTTTTTGGTGCTCTCAAAAAAAACACCAGCACCCACACGACGAGCTTCCCTCACAGCCCTTGAGCTCCTCTTTGTGCCAGTGCCTTCCCCAAGCAGCGCTGAGCCCGCGTCTCTCCGGGGACCAGCAGGGAGATGCTGCTGCACCAGCCCCTGGTCTTAAATCTCATCCCCAGTAATAGAAACAGTCTCCAGCCACAGACTGGGTTGTTTTAATACACCTCAGCCTGCAATGGAGCTGTAGCTGCGGCTCCCAGGGCAGCTCACGGTGGTTCTGAGGGAGCCTCGTGCTCAAACACCTGGCAGCAGCTGGGGAGAGATGTGAGTGCACCCCCACACTGGGGATCTGCTCCTCCTCACAGGATGTTATCCCCCATCTAACGAGTTCAGATTCTAGGACTGAAGAGGAAGGTTTTTGTGGTGGTTCACCAGTTTGGCACGATTTCCCCCCCACCCCAGATCCCCATTTCTCTCAGGAGAGCACTATGGAGCTTTGGGGATGTGGGGTAACAGAAAACCTTTTCCCTAATGGCTCATATTTCTGCTTAGTGACCGCCTGCCAACTTTGATGTCAGGAGATGCTGAGATCTGTAGGGCTGAAAGTTGGTGTCTAATGAAGGGACGTCAGGAAGCGAATGAGGTTTTTATATCCCGCGCAGCCGAACGCCGGGATGTTATTTATAGCTGCTCACTTGCACCATAAGCACCTGTAGAGACTTTATTCTTCAGCCTCTCAGTGGAATCACAAATGACAGAAAGAGCTGAAGATGTAATGACCCTTGAGGTAGGAGAAATTATTTACCAAACCGTAGATAAGACGGCAGATCTCCCCTGCACTGTGTTTAGGGCATCCAATCTATTGCAGATGTTACCATAGTCATGCTGTTTAATTTAAAATTGCCCTGCCTTCCTTGTGTCTCAAATTCTTTTCTTGGGAAACTAAATCCTTTCATAACCTAAATGCAGCGGAGGAGATGAAAGCGGCTGGTCTGGGGATGTATATGGCCATTCCAAGGGAGCTCTGTGTAATTGTTTTTTAAAAGGACATGCTTGCTCTATTTCTTCTTTTTTTTTTTTTTTTTTTGGTCTAGTTCATCCTGGTTTTGTTGCTTGTGATCTGCTTTCTGTCATATGCTCCTTGTCTAGCAATAAAAAGTTACCAAGATGAAAAGCCTTTGTTAATTTATAACAGGCATGGCAAGAGCTCTTCTCATTTTATTGACTTTGCAACCTCTGTAGCAGATATAATACAGGGATTATAAAGGAGTGGTTACCATCGGTTTCCTGGAATAATTGTCTTTGTGCATGGGTCAGAAGGATAAGGATTAACAATACTATTAGACACAGGAGACAGTAGCCCTGTCTGTTTGCCTCTGGCTTTTAAAGTCTGTCTCTCAACAGGACAGGTGACTCTGAAGTAGAAGACTTGCCACTGTCTTGAGCTGAACATGGTCCCTCCCCACAAAAAACTTATTCACTTCAGAGAAATCTCTCCCTACCAAACACCCAATAGGTCTTTCTCTGCTGAAACTGGGGAAGGATCCCAGCTTCATTTAAGTGTGAGGAGACTGGTTTATACTTGTAAGACTTTAAATGATTGGTCCCAGTGTTTTGTATGTGCTTTCAGCTGAAATGCCGAGCAGGGAGCTGTGTAAATCTCTCCAGCTTGAGCTTTACCTATCACTTATCAATCACATGTGAGACCTAATTTTAGTTTTCCTTCTGAGACAAGGTTTTGGAAGCACTCAATGGATGTCAAACGCAGCTGGAGATAGCCCTGGGGTTTAATTCCACCCATGGCTTTTTCAGCTCTCTGGTGAGACCTAAAGTGTAAGAGAAGCCATTTACCCTCAGGTCCTGGATTGTTCTTCCTGGTGGTGCTGCAATCAAAGCTTTCAAGGAAAATGATCTATGTGCAATAG
Organism: Empidonax traillii; assembly: GCF_003031625.1. Taxonomy (NCBI): domain Eukaryota; kingdom Metazoa; phylum Chordata; class Aves; order Passeriformes; family Tyrannidae; genus Empidonax; species Empidonax traillii. The sequence goes on from NW_020955643.1 coordinate 358,482, forward strand.
CTTGATTATACTTGATTTGAGATACTTCTATGCTAAAGGATTTTCAGGTTTTAATCAGTCTGCATTAAACGTGATGCTCTTGTAGTTGATCATGGAAAGAAAGCAACTGTTGATTGTACTAAAAGCATTAAGTGACCTCTGCTAATTAAAATATAATGTCAGTGCCACTGAGTGGAGTGCCTGGGTCTTTAGCGTTTTAGGTAGACATTAAATGAAAATCAAAGAGGTTGTAGGAAATAAATGTGGTAAAGGTAAGAGACTTGTTTGTGGAAATAGCAGGTCATGTTGGAGTAAAAGCTATTTAATCCATTAATGATAGCTAATATGCCAAAGAACCAGCAATTTGCTGCAAAGGAACAAGCTTCCTCCTCACTTGTGGGATGCCTTCACTAACTCTGCCTTGACTGGAGCATTTTGCTTGGGAGGCCTATGATGTAGTGGATCCACTGTGTCCCTCTCTTGTCCATAAATAAACTAAATGTGTTTCCTCACAAATGTATGTCACCTTTTAAATGACCCAGACGTTCAGTGTTAAGCTCTGTGTTCAGTAATCATGTAGTCAGTGTCTACAAATGCAGTCTTACTTGCCTTTTTTCATTAATCCTGGTGTCTGGGAGAGAAAACAAGACAGGTGGAATAACTATGTACAAGCACATCCCTTGCTCCTTGGAGACTGCAGGTGGTAAACATTATCCTCTGCTTTCTATATTTATATAGATGCAGAATGAAAGCCCTTTGGACAGAGAAGCAATGGCACAGATTCTGTAAGAAATCACCTGAAGATGCTGCATATCCATGTCCTCTGAGGAGCCCTGGTGGACGGAGAGGTGTTGGAGGAGATCCCGAAGCAGTCGGTAAAAGTGTGGTATAATTTTTCAGGTTTGCATCTCAGTCCTTGACTCCTTCCTCCGTGAGAAGAAACAGGAGGAAGGACAGTTAAAATATTATCTTTTTTCTGCATGGAAGAAATTAAATCCCATGTGGGAATGTAGAGGGGAACATAATGGGTTCAAAATGTGGTGTTGAGAATGAGGTTGACTTCATGCATAAAGCAGAGGCTTCATGGGGAGGAGAGGGGAGGTGTCGGCTTCTCTTCAAATTAAAAGAAATGTTCTGGAAGCCGAAGGTAATCTCTTCCCAGGCAGTTTGTAACTGAGCTTCACAGCTGCCAAATTGCATTTGATCACATTCAGCATCTCTAGCTGAGGAGGCTGCAGGGTGAGGAGCAGCACGTCACGGGGTGTGAAGGCGTCTGAGCCAGCCCTGGCTGTGGTCTCTGTCAGAGGCTCCATCCAAGGCATCTTCCCTGGCAGAATATGCCTGATTTGCCACCACCCCAGAAGCTGCAGGACAAGGTGGGCTGACCCTCTGTGGCACTGCTGGTGGTGGTGCTGCAGCATCTGTGCCCTTCATCCCATCCCTGTGGATAGGAGATCCCTTTTGGTGGCACGTGACCCCTCCTGCCTCTGTGCCGAGTGTGCAAGGCCAGCAGGCTCCAGGGGCACACCCTGTGCATCACTGCATGACAGTCACAGAACCAGAGAATGAATCGTAGAATCACCGAATGGTTTGGGTTGTTCCATCTTGTTCCAACCCCCCCTGTCATGGGCAGGGTCACCTTCCGCTAGCCCAGGTTGCTCAGAGCCCTCTCCAGCCTGGCCTTGAACACTTCCAGGGATGGGGCAGCCACAGCTCGTCTGGGCAACAAGAGTCAATATTCACCTGGGGAAGGGCAGCTATGTCATTGTCTCTGACAAACACAGCCCGGGCTGCTCCACATCGACTTCCCCAGGCTGCCTGGAGCAGGAGGTGGGAGCAGCTCCCCATTTGGCTGTGTTAGGAAGTGGGAGGCACGGATCTGGTACTGCAGGGAGAGCAGCAGCACCACGGCCGTGCAAGCTGGGAGAGCATCACTTTCAGGGCCAGGGGTTTCCTGGTCAGACAAAAGATGGGGGAAATTTTCAAACAGAAAATAGTGGGTTTTCTCAGTGCCAGCCACCCACCTTACAAGAAAATATTGTCCATCTGAAAGGAAATCCAAATGAGAGGTTTAGACATAAATATCCCTTTGGTAGAAGCTTTCCCCCCACCCCTTCCACTGTTTGGCAACAGAAAGTTATATCTACTTATGTGAAACCTGAAGAATTTTCACCTTGAAAACTTGCAACTTTGAAAAAACGCCCCTTCTGTCTACCCTAAGCACTGAATTTTATGGAATCCACCCCTTTGTTGTACTGAGGTCTCAGCAGTGCCTGATGCCTCGTTTCTCGCTGTTTTACAATAAACTCTTATTTTCAGTGATTCTTAAAGAGCAGTATGTACACCTGAAGGTATTTTAAAGGAACTATTTAAAAGGTTATAAAAAATAAAATAAATACTTGGCATCAAGATTCTTGGAGTGCATGATGAATATTTTAATAGTTAAAAATCCAGCCAGAGAGAAATGAAAGGATTTAGTGCTCTAAATAAAACTCTTTGTGGGTTTTAATGTGCAAAAATGGACAACAATGGCTTTAAAACCTCTCCACAAATACTTACATCTATGCCCTGGTATACTCTGTGTATCTTATATCCGTAGTCAGTAATGGTCTGTTATGTCTTTTTAGATGCTGAGGGAAGGCATTACAACATTTTTCTCCTCTAGGACTTTGAATAATAACCTTTAGGTTTTGAGCAGAGAGTTTGGACCTGTGGGAAGACAGTCGTGGATGTGAAGCTCATCCTCAGCCTCTTCATTCTCAGAGTTTTTGTATCCTGTGATGGAAAGGAAAACCAGAGGGAGGGGAGTGGGAGATTTGGGAGGTGATCGTTCCCACACAGAGCAGCTCAGGCAGAATAAATTGTGGACAGCTCTGTGCTCACATAACTTCTAGTTGTCTTGTGACTGCAGTAAGTTTCAGATCAACAGTGGCATAATGTTTAGCTCTATCACTGCTTAACGTCTCCATTTCTTTCTCCCCCCACACACATCCCAACACAGCTGGAAGAAAAGAAGCTGGAAGAAATATCAGCTATGACAGAGGTGAAGAATTGCTTGAGTTCTTATTCGTGTAACTGGTCAACTCACCAGCTAAGAAAGCCTTTTTTTTTTTTTTTTTTTTTTAATTAACCAAATGTATTAGTGTCCATGAAACGTGCATTTCTGTAATTATTTCTGTAAAATAATATCTTCTGCCTGAGCAAGAGCCCTTCAGTCCTGCTGCAAGGTTGCCTTTCTGCAAATCTTCCTGCTAATCAAACCCTCTGTTTTTTCTTTCTTGCTTTTGTAGTAACTGCTGTTGGTAAATGTAGTGAATGCAATCACTAAAGTGATGGTGCCAGTATAAATTATTAAAATTACATGGAGTAATAAAAATGTGTTTTGTATAAAAAGATGCAGAACAAGACAGTAGGACTCAAGCTTTTAAGTTACTCCAGAAAATTCTCTGTATCTATAATATGGACAAACTATACATTAAGCACAGTTGGGTTTTGTCTTTATGTGTTTTCTAAAGCAAAATGTTTGGATGCCATTATTTTTAGTCTCCCACCTTTCCTTGAAGAAAATGAAATGGTGAGAGGTTTGCTCACGGGTTTTGGATAATTTTTGGAAGCATCTTAGGTTGGATGATTAAAAACATAGTGTCTCAAGTCATGTCACTTCTGAAAATCTATGTGGTTTGTTTATAACAAGGAGCACTGAAAAGATTAAACTGTAGGAAGATCGCTTTGTATCAAATATATAAATTCATTAATTTAGTGCATTATGTCTGTTTTCTTTTTCTTGAAACAGAGAAGTTCTTGAGAACCAATAAGTTAAATAGAGCCTTTGTCACCTACTGGCCCTTTTACTACATATTAATACAAATAATCCATTTGAGTTTTTCCTTTCTTGCAGCAGGCACTCACAGAGCGGACATGGGAAGTGGTATGGAAAGTTGGAAAGGGATGCTGAACCAGCACAGATGTAAGGTTGGTGCTACACAAAAAAAAGAGTTCAGTGCGTAATCTCAGCCCTTGATGGAAAAGATATGATGAAACGTTGACTTTAATTGCCATGGGACATAGATTAGCAGATGGTCCCATGGATAGACTGCTCTCCATGTCTATAAATAGCATAAGTTAATTTATGCAAGATCTCTCTCCTCTTTTATAGCTATCTCCCAATGTGTTGATATCTTTCTGGCAAGTAAGTATCCAGCACTGGAGCTGGAATACAGGTCCCATTTAAAGCCCTGCTATCATGTGATTATGTTACAGCAAAAAAAGCATCTGATCAAGTAGCTCCTGATTGAAAAGACAGGCTGTGACAGCCCGATCTGAATGCACCTTCATTTCAAAAATAACCATCGGGTATCTGCAAGTCAGCTGGAATAATGGCTGTGAGAAGTGGGGGAGGCTCCAAGCGGGGTCAGGGAGCTTCGTGTGGTTCCCATCTCAGGCTGCTGAGTGGTGTTTTGCTTTGCACATCTCATCTGCCTTCAGCTCCCACCTCCCCACAGCTGGATGAATTTCTTTGCTTGAGGTCTCACTGCCATTTTTCATAGCTGCTCTTTCTGCACAACTTTGCCCGCTTGTCTTCTTCCTCTCCCGCTGCCAGCACGCTCAGCTTTTGGGGTTGGTCCCCGTGAAGCTGCTGTGCTGGGGGGTGTTTGCCTAGTTTAGGGCAACCACATCAACCCTGTTGGGGTCCTGCTGCTCCTGCCCAGCAGCTCAGTGCTCAGAGGGACCAGCACCCACTCTCTGCCACCTCACAGCCTGGGATCTGGACCTCGAGTGGTACCGTGGGACCAACCACGACTGGAAGAGCTGTTCCAAGGAGGAGCTGCTGAAGCTGGTGGAAAACCTCGTGTCTCCAAGTACCCTCAAAGTACCCAGGCCAAGCAGCCAAAGAACTCACAGGTAAGTGGCAGGAAGTTTTTGGGACCTGCCATCCCTGTGTGCAGTCTGGATCCCCCGTATCAGGTTTTGCCTCCCTGATTGTAGACTCTGGGTGCCACAGCTGCTCCTCATCACTGGAGTTCATTTCCCTCTTTAGTGGGCTTTCCCAGGCAGCCAGTCTGTATCTCTTTGTCCATAGTTACTGTAATGAAAACCTGACTTTTGGATTCATGTTTTTGGCTTCTCTGTTGTTCAAGAAACCTCATATTTACAGGCTTGGCTGCAACTGTCACTGAGAAATTGGGAAACAGATTCCCATGGACGTCTATGCTTTCGGAGTTTTTTGTGCCATTTGTGCCTTGTCCAAAGAACTCCCAGAAAAACCCACTTGTTAAGCTCTTCATCCATCATTGCACAAAATTTGGCATTATAAATCAGAGTCCAAGCAATTTTTATGTCCAGTTCTCCCTTGCTATGACACTGAATTAAGGAAGTACTAGTAAATAAGAAGTAAGCAAAGAGCTTGTCTGTGTAAGGCACTTGTCTAAGTACAGGCAATATTTTAAGTCAGAGCACGTTATTCCAACAGCGGCCCCAGTATCCCCCAGCCCCACAGAAGGGCTGAGCCGTCCCTCTGCTCATCACCTGGGCAGGTAAGAGAAAACATAACAGAGGACCTGCAGTGACTGACTTTGAGCCGTTTCGAGCCTGAAGTCGATCAGAACCAGCCACCAGAAACACGCATTGACAGATCAAGGTCCACATCCTGCTCCATGATAAATCTAAACCCCCTATGGTTCAGTAGGGATATTCTGGATTTACCTTCATGTAATTTAGAGCAGATTTTGGACCCTGCTCATGAGCATTATGCCTTTCCCTACAGGAAGGAAGATTGATTCTGACCTTACTTAAACTAAGCAGCTTTAATCGTTCAGTGTGGAAACACCAAGACTGGGCTGGGGGCTGGGGACACAGACATGGGAATCCTATAATCTTTGGTTAAGTTGTAATGAAATTGTCCAGGATGAGAAGGAAACAGATGGATTCTGATTAATTTCTCACAAGTGTAGACCTCAGCATCCGATGCAACATATGTGGTGAGCAAATGTCACTCATGCCTCCAAAGTGCAGAAAAAATCACTATTGTCAGGATATATTCATTGGCATATTGGCTGCTGAACTCCCAAGGGTGTGAGGATGCTGTGCATTACATTTAGACCTGAATTAAATATTCAGAGGCAGAGATACCTAACCCTTTCCTGTATGCCTCACTGGTTATCACAGTTGAACTTAATGAATTGAAAGAGGGAGGGCAAGGGAGATTTCCTCCCCTCCTCTGTAAATCGTTATTTACTGTGGAAGGAATATCAAGATGGCTTGATAGTTCTGCTTTACAGAGTTCAGATGACTACCAATACAGCCTGAGTTAGGGAAAATAATGCAGCTTTGAGCTGCAAATGAGCAACTACACAACTTTCATCTCGTATTGATAGAAATCAGAGCCCAGCTCTGTGTTTGTGGAGTTGTTCTGGGTTTTGTCACTTCTGTAATCTATTCCATGTAATTGCATATTTAAAGAAAATGAAGTTCATTTATTGATTTCCACTATATTGTTCAAGGCAGGTAAGACAAGAGGCCAGAGCTACTTTCTGTTGTCTCCACGTAGTCTTAGGAAGGGGAAGGAGCCGTGCACGTGAGTAAAGCGAGGCCCCATCTGCGCTGAGGGAAGAGATTCATTACAGCTGACTTGTCCTGTCAGAATTACTGCCCCGGACTGTTTCTCGGAAGAGGATGTCACTAAGATATCTATTAGAGTATTTCAACCACAAACTTGAGAAATGAATATTGAGCAGTGGGGCTCCTGTGGAGCTCAGGCTCTGCCCCTGTGTACAGCCCCCTCCCTTTCAGTCGCCCCCTCTGAAAAATCAAGAAATGTTTGTGTCTTCTCTTCTAAATATGAATTTCTCATTAGAAAAATGGGGGAAAAAATGGGTATTTTGCTCTCTAACTCACTGTGTGTTGAAATTATGTCTAAGTTGCACATTTCCCTCTCCTCCTTTGGCAATCACTGCTCTACTCACATTATGGGCTGGTTTGTTTGTTTTAATGATCCCCTTTTTAACAAGTGAATATGCATTTTTTTGGAGAGGGGAATCAACTCAAAAAGAGCCTTATTTCTGACTGAGGAAGATGTGGCTGACAGGGCTGGGGAAAGTGGGAGATATCCACATTAGCTGCTGTCATACACTGGCTGAAGCTCCCTCGCCCTTTTCACATGCAGCCCTTTGTTTTTGTTCTGAATGGAAGATGCAGCAAAGCTCAGTAATAGCTGGGACTATGCTGAAGAGTGCCCATCTGCTGAATGTTTTAATTAAGACCCCTAGTTTTGGAAAACTTGACCTGAGATTCTTGTTTCCCTTTGTGACCATTTAATACTGTGACCTGTGCTGGCCTACGGGCTCCTCTCACCTCGTGAAGCGCAGCAGTGTTTAGTTTGACTTCATTGCTCATTAGAGACAACCAGAAGCCTCTATGCTTAAATCTTTAAAAATTATAATAAGGCAATGAGACTCATTCCTCAGGAAGCGGAGTGCAATTGAGTGTTGGGTTTGCTGAAATTTCTGATTATTTATTTGTTTGTGTGTTTGTTCGTTTCTTTGACTGAAATGGGTTGTTTCCAACATTTTTCACCTGTTGTTGCCTAATTTTGTACCGAGTTAACAATTTGTGCATCCGCAAACTTTTGGAACACAGTGCTCTCCTTTGTCAGCTGGAACCTCCTGATCAGTTTTTCTGGTTTTTCCATAGTTCCTGACAATGCATCACTTTCAGGTCCCTTCATTAAGCTGTTACCAGTGCAGTGGGACTAAGTTTGATCATTGCTTATTGCATCAAGGCAGAATCGCATAAATCCTTTGTCGATCTCCAAAGTCACTGAACAAGATCAAACTGTTTCTTTTTCTTATTTTATAACATGGCACTGACATTTCCTAAAAACTGTTACAGTTCCCTCTGCTGTCCTGGAGACTAGAAGCTGTTCTGGGACTCCTTGGCTCATAAAAGTGGTGACACTGCAAAGCTACATCAGGATTTTTTGACCCAGCTTGTGTTGCGTGGAAACCTCGGAGTCCCCTGATGCCATCCCAGCTAAATACACGGTTTGCTGAGCAAACCTGCCCACTGCTTTGCTTGGCAGAGGTTTTTGTGGACAACCAGGAAAGCCTGAAGCTGCAAGAAGAGGTGAAGCCAAGGAGAGAGGTGGGAGGTCGACTTAAAGGGAAGATAAAATGGTGGGCGTGGAGATTTGTATTAATTAATTGCAAACCTACGGAAAGAAAGGAATATTCAACCAGTACAGAAATAGCTTGTGACCAAAAATATTTCCCTACCTCAGATAACTGAGAATATACTCAGTCAAGTGAAGCCATTTTCAAGGTGCAGTGTGATGAGGATGGGACCTGAGTGCCCGTTGCCTTTGTCTCTTCATCCGAGGCATCGCACATGAAAGTCCCAGTTGCTGCTTCCTGTGTTCAGCAAACCAGTAGAGATATTAAATTGGGGCATAATGATGAATGAAACTGTGGGATGTGTCTTGATTATCCCAGGTTTCTAATGTATAATTGAATTATTTTGGTAAGTGTATTTCAAGCCCTTTGATTTCTGGCCTCTGTTTTTAATTACTCAGCCCCCTCTTGCCCTTGTGCATTATTATGCTGCTCATTAGCATTCAGTGAGACTACAGAAGTTTGACTTCTGAATAAAGTAGCGTACAAAAGAGAAGGGATGCTTTTTATCTCACCACTTAATAATTTAAATGGAACCCTTTTCTTTAATCAATGTTTAATAGTACAATAGTTGTTTATTTAAACTGTGCTTTGCCTAATTTTGCAAACAAAAAAGAGAGGCAGGATAAACATGTTTAGAAATAATAAGCTTTGTAACCGTTTTAATCTCCAAAAGATTTAAAATACCTGCAGCACTTCTGATGTTGGTTCATCTCAACAAGGCACTAACACGGGCCTTGAATGTATCTGTATCATTTATGCAGTGTTAAGAAGTACAAGCCTATTTTTTATTTGAGGGAAGCAGAAAACCTTGCTAATTGCAAAGCCGAAAGCTACTCAGCAGCCTTAATATTGTTGGCATGACCGCCAGCTGTGATGATTAGGATGTGTGACAGAGGGAGAGATAATTTGATCACAGGCCTGGGGACTAGAAGAAGCTCCTGTGTCCTGCTCCTTCCCAGTACACCTGCAAAGGCAAGGAAAATATGGGGGGAGATCCAGTTGAGCCCTACAGTGCCCGAGTGTTCCGGGAAGGGGATCCTGCAGGGCACAGTGGATGCCATAAAATATGTGTACCACACCAGGTGGAGGGGATGGGAGCTCAGGCCTGGGCATTGACCTCTCAAGGGAAATAGCTTTACAGGGGGTTAGCAACCAGGTGTGAAGGCTCTGCATCTGTGGTGCTCGCTCTGTGTCATCAGCAAAAGGTGGCTTTGGGTGGGGCTTGGACGCTGTGGGCCAACAGCTGGGAACCTGAGCCATGGCAAGGTCAGGGGGACCCTCAGAGCCCGACATAAAAGAGATGGACTAAAGCACCCCTCCCTCTGCTTGGCTTCCTCATCTGTAAAACAGGAATTGATCAGGGATATCCTGAGGATTTAGGGATATCTGGAGACCGCTTTGGAGGCATTAAAACTAGTGAGCATAATATCTGCATTTCAAAGTACTCTTTGGACCTCTTAATTCATTTTGACAGCAATGCTGCACAAGAAATGTGGCTGCTTCCGTTGTCTGGATGGGAAAACCGAGACTAAGGGATGGCAGTTGTGGAAGGAAATATGAGCACAGGACAGCACCAGGCCAGGCAGGGCTGTGAACTCCTGTCCTCTGTGGCTCAGCAGACCAGTTGTAAGAGCACCCACAGCTGGGAAACTGCTCCATCTCCACGTACCAGGGGGTGTTGATCCTATATAATCCCTGTCTGACCAGCCTACTTTCAACAAATTGTACTCTCGGCAGAAAGACCAGACCTTTTTTCTGCTGATTTGTGTCTCCTGTCCTCTAAATCATTCCCTTTTCCATCATTACATCCAGTTCTCTCCCTTTCCCCCAAACCTACTTCTCACATTTCTTTATGCAACCTTGGAGCTCCCTCCTGTCTCTGCCTTTTTTGTGTACCCTTTTCAAGGCTCGCTAGAGGTCTGGAGGGATGTTAAATGCCAGGAGCAGTAGGCAAAGAAGGTGACAGCTTCTCATTTAAGGAATGAGATGGATATTTGACTGTATCATAACTCTTACTGATTAAAAGAGCATAGTTGAGTTGTGCTAACATGAAATGAGGGAGAGCTAAGGGGGACCCTTTCTTTCAGACTAAATGAATTTATACAGGATGTGAGGGTCTGCTCCTGTATTATTAAGTTACAGTGAACGGTGGTGTGAAAGCTGCTGAGATTTTTACCATCTTTCACATGTGCACTAGAGAAGTTGCACAAAAACAACTCGAAAAGCAATATGCAATTCCACAGCAGCAGCCAACGAGTGACTTCCTGCGATGAAAGTAGCCTGCTCTGTTCCACAAGGCATTTTTTCAGTGGTTCTTCCACTTTAAGGAATGTTTGTCCAGGAGGATGATGATTTGTATCACACCAGGATTCAGGTAATACAGACGAGATCAACCTACTGTTGCACTGAGCCCTACGGTCACTTACGGTGAGACACTGCCCCCTCTCACAGAAATACACATATTTAAATTCATGACAGAAGCACGTATCTGGGCATCACTGTTTAGGCAAGCACCGGAGCTATGGGAGAAACTGAGGGCGTAAAGTGAGGTGATAAAGGTTGCACGGAGTGAGCGGCAGAGCAAGAAGCAGAATCCGTTTCCCAGTGGCTGCTGAAGTGACCCCGGCTTTGTAGCCAGGGAAACACCACCTCTCATTTTTCCCATTTAAACTACATTTGTGAAGGTGATGATTTACTGATAACCCGCAGGACTGTGGGGTAGGGTCAGCAGCGATCAGACATGCGGTAAGAGGCGGGGGGAGATTGTGGCCCTGACCCTCCGCACCCTTCTCAAGTTGCGCCTGTCTCCAAAAGATGCTGCGAACTCCGGCCCGGCTGCGAGCTAGAAAACATCTCCTGCCTCTTCCCTCGGCTGAACAGCGACCACTCGGATGCTGAAATAAGGTCAGAGCTCCTTCAAGCGGCTAAAAAACCGGGCTAAGGGAAGGCTCTGCCTTGCCTCTGGAAGGCAGCGCGATCTTCCCCGGCAGCATCCCGCTGCCCAGAGCAGAGGGAGGGAGGGAAGGAGGAAGGCAGGGAGGAGAGGATACCTCTCCCGAGCAGCGCTGGCTCTGCACTCACCGTGCGCGGTGGGGTCAGGTACGGGGGGAGCGCTAGGAGGGAGCCCGCGGGGGTGGGAGAGGCAGCGAAGCCGTGACACGGCACTGCCAGCGCCGTCTCTGAGGAGGAGGAGGAGAGGGAGGGGAGTTCCAAAGCCACTTTGGGCGATGCGCCGCTACGTGCGGGAGTCTGTGCGGAGGATCCTCCTGGCAGCCTGAACGCCGGGCGCGCTCCCCGCTCCCTCGTGGGCGATTCCCCCTTCCCCGCACCTCGCTCCTGCCTCCGCAGGACGAGGAGGCGGACAGGTGAGCGGTGCCGGGGAGCGGAGTCGAGGAGCGGGGCTGGGGCTGGGGATCCCCTCTGGCTGCCCGGGCTGGGGCTCCTGTCCAGGAGGGGCTGGGCTGGGCTGTGTCCCCTCGGCTGTCGGGGCTGGCGGTCGGTGCTGCTCCTCCCGGGAGGGCTGTGTGTGATCCGCACCACGGGGGAGGCAGCCGGGATAAACATCGCTTCCTCTGCCGCCTAACTTGTGTTTGGGAGCGCAATTGCCGGGAGTGCGGTGGGTGAACAGTGGTTTGTCTGTTCCCCAAGAAGCCATGGGGGGCTGGCGGGCTGCCCGGCCTGGGGACAGCGGGATCCCCGGCTCCGGGCATCGCAGGTGTCGGGGGTGTTTGCTCTTCTCGATAGGTGTGGAGAGAACCCCGCGGGCTGGGCAGGCTCCGGCGCTGGGAGAGTGGCTGTGTGAGTGTCAGCCCTTAACACTCCAAGTAGTGGTGTTAGAGTTAAATATACCTCTCTACTAGTGTGTCTGCACGCAATTCATTTACTGCCACCGTTATTTTAGTGATGGAGGTGTCGCTAGTAAAGGGACGAGCTTGCTCTGCAAATACCACTTTTTTTTTTTTTCCCCCTTTATAAAAATGTTTATAGTTCCAGCTACTGATTTTATAGCTCATGAAATTTCCCAGATCAGCTGGTTTCTCACCACTGGCACTTCCACCTTTCTGAGTGGGAGATCTCGAGGATTTATTTTCTTTTAAAGAGAACTCCAATCATACCCAATCCTTTCGGCGAGGCATGTGTTATAGGCTGACCCCAGCAACTTCACTTTGGCATAAGAAAAGCTGGAAATAAGCACTTAAGAGATGCGACTTTCCCTGTTTCAACAAGTTGCTTTGTTCTCTGCTCGAGTAATTTCCTCCAAGACGCGCGGTCATTGTCGTTAGTAGATGATGTGGTGATACATGCGATGTTAAACCTGCAGTCACCGGGGATTAATGCACGGGCATGACATCACCGACAGCCAATGAGGGGATGGGTTTGGGCACGTACTGACCCAAACTGTCTTCCAAACTGATGTGGTGATCCTGCCGTGCTCCTAAGGAATAACACAAGTTTGGTGGTTTCCTAAGCACAGTGTTACTGTGTTTCTCCGTCTTCTGTCCTCCCTCTGAGATAGTGACCGTTCATTAAACAGCCTCGTGTCTGTAGTTAATCTGGTTGGTTAAAGGTTTCACTTCTTGGGAAGAGACTATTGATTATGGACATATTAGTTCCCTGGCACAGAGAGAGGTAATGGGACTGAGCTGGTTTCTGGCAGAGTATAAAACAGCCAGAGTTCTAGGCCCTTGTGGCAGGAGAACTGCCTGAACAGCGTGTTTGAGCACACAGAGCTTTCACCTGTAGTAAATTACCTGCTTTGCCTTATTGCTCGGGGTAGAGCTGCTCACGTGGAGGTTGGCACGGCCCCCGTGCCAGGGGAATGAGCAGGGAAGCCGTGCTGCCCGGTGGATGCTGCCCTGGCTAGTGAGGCAGGAGAGCCCGAGTTCCCCGCTGTGCTGAGGGTTCCTGCTGCTCACCCAGGGACCTCAGGGCCTCTGTGCTGCCAAGGTCTGGCAGGTAAGAAGCCCTTGGTCTCGGTTCCTGTTCCTTTGCTCTAGGGTGGTTCGAAAACTCAGCTGTCTCGGGTGGCTTTTGCAGAATTGCAACAGATGTTGCCTGGCGTGGTCTGGCTCCTGAAATGTGCGTTCCAGAGTTCAGGCTGCCTCTTTTGCCTGATGTTTCCTTAACCTTGGTCATTTGCAGCAGACTCATCCGAGTCCTCTGCAGGTCAGCCAGGCGCTTCCCCACAGGCTGTGCAATACCCCTTGTGTCACCATCACAAATATTTGCACACAAATCACCTATATTACCTTAAATATTTCCTGTTCGCTAGAATTACTAATGCTGAAAGTAAAGTTTTTGTGTACAGACTTCACCCCTTTTAATATTTTTGGTTGCAGTTTTTAGGTGGCTACACACACATAGTCCTCTATCAGTGCTGTTGCATCGATAGCCCTTTACATTGAGGGACCCACGCAGAATATTAGCAGTATGACTGACATGGCTCAGAGTTGTGTGGGATCCTTATGCTTTCATTGCCAATAAGATGTGACAGGAGACGTCTAATGAATTACCTTTAAATTAGAAAGCAGTAAACAAGCCATTATTGGATTAGAGGAATATTAAAATTAGAAGAACGTTACCGCCTTTTGATATCCTGTGGCACATTTTTACCAGCTAGGAAATGACACGGGTTGCTGCAGAGAGAGAGAGGGTCTCTGGAGAACTGTAATGATTTTCATCTGTATGAAACAGATTTTTTTTTTTTTAACGCTATTACTTAGTGTCTTATGTTTTAGATGATGCTGTAGCAGATTTCTCTTTTTTCTCCTCCCCCTTCTAGTTTCATATTGATGTTTGATATATTTGTCTGAGTGACTTCGGTGCTTGTGGAAGGTACAGGTTTGATGTACTCTGATAGCTAAAAAGCTCCTAATTATGGAAGAAAAACACAGGCAAAATGAAACAAGAGCCTTGGTGATAGATTTTAGTCCAGCGCTGAAGAGCTCTCTGCCTTGCCAGGGTGCAGAGATTGTCTGGGTTCACGCCACTTATTCCATGGCCCTTCTCCTCAGCTGCCTAGAAGGCAGCTCTGGTAATTCTGGAGTATTATTCTAATTGCATAAAAAGTTTCACATTGAGTTTACTGAGACCCCTAAGAACGAGATTAAATCCACCAGTTCTCCTGGTCACACAGCTCAGGTGCAGGTGTTACCTGGTATTGCCTTCCAGATGTGACTGCTCTGGATTAGATATGAACTGGCAACTGGTTGCTGGTACTTGTGAGCAGCTCCTGGTCTCCCCATGCCAATTTTTTATTAATTGAGGGCCAGCACCTGCTGTCCTCTCTCAGGCAAAGCTGCCCAATTAAGGATGGGGCTGTGAGTGAAAAGAGCAGAATTTGGCCAGTGCTCCTCAAGCGTTAGAAAAAAACGTACATAAAGAGGTAAACAGTAAAATATTTGATGAAAAGCAGTTAACTCTCAGGTTCGTGCAAAATAAAGTTTCTTATGAAATCTTAAAATTATTATGTTTATTGCCACCTGTGTTGGCCACTGAAAAAATAAGCTCAGTGTAGAAATAAGCTTGAAACTGTGGGTGCAAAAATCGTTTTGCTTGGAATTTCAATGTTTAATAACACTCTAAGGGCAGTCTTTTATTGTTTTAAACTCACTATCAATATGAATATGGATCAACAAGATACCTCGGGGTGCTAAGCCTCATTTCAGTCTCCTGGGGAGAGCCTGGAGCATCCTGTTTTTTCCTGTATCTTGGAAGTGCGTTCAGAATAAAGATCTCTCCTATATAAAGATTTTCATCCAAGGTATTGGATTTCCCTTGTCTCACTCTCACAGTTTATGGCCGTGGGACTCCTTGCCCCTTCTCGAGGTCTCGTAGAACTCCTTCAGCGTCTCTTTCTCCCTTTGAAAAATGTGATAACCGTCACGCAAAGCGGTTGCTTTGAAGCCGGTGCCAGCCCTGCAGATCAGAAGATCACAGCACACTTTCACCTGAGGTCAGGCAGATCGAGCTGAGCTGCTTTGCAGTGGCAGAGCATCCTGAATACTTGCAAGCAGTGGGGATTTCTGTCGGTCTGTGCCACTGAAGCCTCTTTGCTATTCTGAAGAGGCTTGTAAGGAGGAACAAAGCACTGCGGATTTCACCAGTTTTCCTCTATTTTATATTTTCCAGCAGTTATTTTGGAAGGGCTGTGAGCTGAAAGGCTGATTTTCTTGAACTTGGTGCAAACTGTGCCAGAGAGAAGCTCAAAGGAGGAAAGTAGTATTGGGTGTCTCCGTGACTCCAGAGGTGACCTGTTGTTTTTATTGCCCCTTCTGTTGTGTTTCAATTTCAGTTACACTTTACAGGGAACATCTATGGAATAAAAACTCTGGTGGGGTCAGGCCTTTCTGCCAGAAGGATGTTCCCCTCTGCACGTGTCAGTAGGAGTTTTCTCCCTCCCGCCTTTAAAGTAACAGTTGTCGTTACGTGTGCTGTGAGATATAACAAGGATAAATATATTAAGGGGCAGCAATCCCATCCTTGGTGTTACATGATGGTAAAAGATGATTAAAGAATTTAGTCCTTGGCCCTTGATGCAGAGCTCTTTCCCCTTTCTGTTCTCCCGCTACTTGCCAAGCACAGCTCAGCCATGTGAGCTAAATGGAATCCTTCTGAGCTAAATGGAAACAGCCTGTTTCTGGTTCTGGAAGCAACAAACCTTCTCCATATAAAAGAGGGAGCAGAACTCTGGTGCTTTAGCTCTTTAAAGCCTCCCTAGGCTTTTTTTTCCTGACCTGCAACAAGCTGCTAACTAAACCAGAAGCATTTGAGTAATGCCTAGACATGGATAAACCAATTAACAGGAGACCTTTCAGCTTTTTAAAACAAATTGCGAATTTCAGCTTCATATTTGCATAATTCAGGTTATTAATTCACGTGTTTGCATTTCCTAAACTGTGTGCCAAATTCCCATTTGGCGCAAGTTTGAGTGTTAATCTCTGTGTAAAGGGGAAAAGGTGGAAATAGAGTTGTTGTAGGAAGCACTGAAGGGTTAGTGATTTTTCTTTTCGACAAAATTAAATGAGCTTCTCTTTTTTTTCCTGAGTCATTTCGATGTCACCTCAGGTATTCAGTGAGAAATTCAGAAACTCTTAATTGATAGGGTACCTGGTCTCTCCTATGTGCATCTCTGGGATTTATATATATTGCAAGTTAATAAAGCTTCCAGCACACATTCTGTGCATGTGTAATTAAGGAGTGACTGCCCCTCGATGTCATTTGCTGTGTTATGTAGATTCCAGTTGTGGGGGTGATGGTATTTTATGTTGTCATATAAAAAGCAAGAACATCCCTGCATGAGTGAATCTGTTTGAAGGACCAGGCTGTGGCTGGTTTAGTCTAGAGAGCAGTTACCCTCGGATTTCTTTGCTGCTTCCATTATTCAATGAGAATTATGTGTGTTTATGATAGTCAGATCAGCAAACAGAAGTGCACTGCAGATGCAGATATATTGTGAAGTACAGCGGTTTACATTAATGGGAAGGATTTATCTTGTTGCTGTGTTGAATTTATGGTGCCAAGCTGTGATATTTTCCTGTTTCAGAAATGTTATATTGCACTGAGTTGATATCAGGGTGATAAAATAAATGTTTCTTTTTTAATTCAAACCCCTGTAAGATGCTAATAACGTTGGAGATAGGAAGAGAAACGCCGTATTTCAGAAATTAATATAATGCATCTGTATTATGATTTTCTGGCAAAATTAACTCAGCTTGGGCCCCTAAATGGAAGTTCTTGTTATGTCTGAACTACTAAACAGGTGTGGTGGAGTTCTTTTAATGGAAGTACGATTCTGTGATGCAAGTAGTGGGGTTATTATGCCCTGCTTAAATTAGTCTTTGGGACTCTGTTCCATACAATTTACAAGGGCATGTAGTGATAGGACAAGGGGGAATGGCTTTAAACTGAAAGAGAGCAGGTTTACAGGGTGTTAGAAATTTAGATATTAGGAAGAAATGTTTCTTGGTGGGGGTGGGCACAGGTTGCCCAGAGAAACTGTGGCTGCCCTATCCCTGGAAGTGTCCAAGGCCGGGTTGGATGGGGCCTGGATCAGCCTGGTCTAGTGGAAGGTGTCCCTGCCCATGGCGAGGCAGTTTAAACTTTACGGTCCCTTTCAGCCCATATCATTCTGTGATAATTCTGAAAAGAAAATAGGGAAGCTTTAGTTGCTGGTGATGGACCCTTCACTGGGCATTCAGGCAGCTCTCGTTCCTTGCTGGTTTAATTCCAGTTTCCTGGCAAATGCTCAGCACACAGGGCTACTAGGAAGGAAGGAGGGGCCGTCCCTTCCCCTTTGCTGTTACCTCCTCCTCTGGCCTTTGCCAAGGGCTGTGGCAATGCCAGGGCTGTTCTCAGGATATCCATTTGCCCTCTTCCTAGAAAAGGCAAGGAAATCTTCACGAGAGAGGGCTGTGGTGGCTGCTCTGCTCTGGGGCCACAGTACTGCTTCCTCCCCGAGAAAAACCAGGATGCAACAAGGCAGTGGATTTAACACTGGCCAGGTGGCGTTGATGTTATGAAGCTAAACCTTTTTGTCTTTGTATATGTGCAGCTGTGCCTCACCCCATCAGCATTTTACTGGTTTCACTGGAATTGTCCCAGCATGAACACAGGCAGCTGTGAAAGCCTGATCCCGACTGTCTGGCAGGCTCCTGTTGACTGCACTGCTGTTTGTGCTGAGCACTGTCAGTTTAATGACTGTGAAGCACCGTGGTTAGAAGTCAAGTGCTATAAAATTTTCCCCAAACACAGATCGACAGCAGTGAGTGGACCCGCACATGAAATAGGTTATTGAATCTAAAAAAAAAAAAAAAAAAAAAAGATTAGTCATTTTGTGGAATATAGAAAGATTGTCTTATGTGTGCATTCCTGTTATGTTACTCTGTTAGACAATGTCTCTAAACCTTTGAGTTAATATCCATTATTTGGAAGTACATGGGAGACTATTTGACAATGGCTTGTTTAGCTGAAAGGTACTACTGGAGTAACAGTTTGGCTGTGGAAATACTTTCCAATTATGGATGTTTCTTTTCTACACCAAATTGAAATGGAGGGATGGACCTGAGGTAAAGCAGGACAATTTCTGGCAGAATTAGTGTAACCTTCCACATAAGTAATGAATAGGTTCATTTAGTTCATTAAGTGTTAGAAATTAATTGTTACTGAGCTTATCCACATACTTAAGAGCATTTCCCTCCAGAACACTTCCTTCCTGAAGATGTTTCTAATGTATTTTTGTGGTATATATTTCAGTTTAACAATGGAAGAATAGTCACAGAAGCCATAAGCCTTTAAGAATAATTGCTGTTTATAGCTCTGAAAAGGGTTCAGCACTTTAAATACGATTACTCATCCTGCCAGTGTGTATCACTCACCTCTGAAATGCTCCAGGTGAAGTTTGCTCACAGGTTGCACCTCGGATGGGTTGTGGTTTTTGGGTGGATGAACAGGTAGCTGCATTCACCCAGTGTCTTTGCGGACAGCTGTAAGAATAGGAAGGAAAAAACATCATTTAAGCAAAATTCTTGGGTTTTCTATTAGACATTCTTTTTCCTGGACATGTTCTTCAGCAATGAATAAACTGTTACTCCCAAATCTTGCTTGGAAATGTAGTGGAGACAGGCAGCTATTTATAATTTGCATAGATAGAATATGCTTAATTGTATTATGCCTAAAAATCTGATATACCTTCTGTGTTTTCCTCATGTGAGAGGAAAAATAAAGACTGAGTAGAGCCAAACTGATTTTGTTTTAAATGCCCTTTCTTTTTTTCTACAGTAGAAATATCTTCTGTTACAGTTAATGAGTATTATTGTCTTTTGTTTAAATTCTTTGTTACAGATGCTTAGAGCAAAAGGGCATTAATATTAAAAAAGGCCTTCTTTTCTTGAATGTCTATCTGATAATGGCCTGTATGATTTAAGAATAATACTGTAAAATAACTGCTTTTCAAAGGAACAATTTTGTATAACTAATTGCAGGGAAAAGGAAAATCCGCATCCTCCAGATAAATGCAGTGTCTCTTTAAATAGCCAAACAATTTTTCCTCCTATCTTTCCACCCTCAAGACCAAAATAATATCAAATCTCATTCAGGTTATACTTAAATATGACCAAACTGATAATTACATTATTACAGAGAAGGGCAGGATAGCTGGAGGGTATGTACAAGGTGCATTAGCACTGCAAATAGAAGCTGATTTACTTATTGATAGTGGAGACACGTTTTAGTCACTTTATAGAATTAACAATTGATCAGCTTGTTGGGTTCTAGTTCTTCATAAGCACAGCATGTTTATTCATTATTGTCATTACATGGTGCAGGCAGCTGAGGTCATGATTAGCAAGGCAAGATCTAAAAGAATTTAAACTCTCTTAAATACAACTTCTGCAAGGGGCAGTTTCTGAGCAGTTTGCCGATTCTCCCTTCTCAGAAATAAATGTAACATATACCTGCCCAGTTAATTTGCATTTCATTTACATTTTTCAGAACCATCAGATTTATTTATTTCCCAAATGCCAGCGATTCAGGCTCGTAAAAGCACAATAAGATGGGTGACATAAAAGCATTACTTTCAGATTGCCTCGGTCACTGTAAATATCCACCAATCTATAGTACTGCAGCTGATAAACGAAACACGCTGCTGGAGGAGAATGGAATGATGTTATTCCAATAAATATATCCATGATTGTTTGTTACTAAGCGTAAGTTATGTTTTCTAAATCGGCATTGACTTAAGCTTGAGCAAACTCGATAGCAAAAATTCCCACAGAGGCTTCTCCTGCTGTATATGACTAATATATTAAAGAAGATAAATAGTCATTTTTAAAACTTATTACACAGTAGGATTGAACACGAGAGGAAACCATTTTACAAATCTGAAAGTTAAGGTCACCTTGAGAAGAAAAGGACACTTAAGATGACTAGAAAAAGTCTGTTTCCTCCAGAAATTGAGATTCAAGTTTACTCTTTTCACGGTGTCTTTTATAAAGCTTTAGAATCCCAAGTGTAAACCCAGAGTATGTTTTGATGTGCAAATATTTCAAAACTGTGTAATGGATAGGCATTTCGACACTTGCATCTAACCAGCGCTACAGATTAGCTTCCCGTCTCATAGTAATAAATAAAATACAGAATAATAACTAGTAAAGAATAAAAAACAGAATATGAAGCTTTTTTGATAATGATGTTTATAATATAATGCAGTATTAGGGCTGAACTTTTTCAAACTTTTCATTTAAAACATTTCATCATAATAGTTTTCTACTTTTCCCTTTTTTTATTTATAAGCATTTTGAAAAATTATCATTATGCATATTTTAGTCATACTGAACAGTATTAAGCTTTTGGTTCATAATTCAGATTTTTAGGAGTATGAAAATGTGCTCAATAACATTTTCTTAGGGCTTGCAAATAAAGTTAATGTAATATTTTTCTATTAGTCAGTCTTATCGTGGATAATACTGTTCCCTTGTTTGAGCTGTAGCAAATCAGGACAACATTGATTTTCTTTAAGAGATGAATAATGAAAGATCTACATTCTTAAATATGTAGATAAAGATAAGTAACTTAATTAAAAATTATCAGTGGAAGGTAGTAAGATGAATTAGCTGTTTTAATTTGTTGTGTATGTCAATATGCTGCAGCATAACCCGGAGTTTTACCCAAAATTCATTTATGATATCTTTTTCTTCATTTTTTCAGTGTAATTTCATAGTGTCTTCCATTGCTTGTTCTCTTGAAAATCGCTCATGTATGGGGAATGTTAAATTCTTGAAACTGTCTGCCCCAACTTCAGCTTATGTAGGCGTTGCCTCTGCAGATGTTTGATGTCCAGAGCAGCGCAGCCTGATGAAAATAGTTCTGCTCTGATCAATAGTGATGTTTACAGGCTCTGTCTCCAGCAGTGGAAGTCAGGTTATGAGCCTGATTGTTTTCCCAGCGACTGGCAAATTCTGCTCTTTGATCACATGTGCCGTGAATATCCGAGCTGGCAAAATTCCAGGCTAAATTGCTTGCTATTTTTTGACCAGCTTTGCAAATTATACATGAGGAGAAAGGGACATCTCCGGGCCTCCGTCTTCCCTCCAGTGTTGCTTTTAATATCGAGCAGACATCATCAGGGTGCACAGTGCAGGGGAGGAGCTGTTGGGAGGAGCTGCTCTATTAAGATGTGGTAGTTGATCTTATTAAAGGAGGAGATAACCAGCCCTGTGCTGGAAGGGCTCCTCTGTGTCGCACACCGTGGGGTTTTTTTTTTTGGTCTCACGTTAAGGGAACAGGCACCCACAGCAGTTCCACTGGTGGACTGTCTCAATTATGTGGATAGTGCTGTGCCTTGAATAAGACTTTCCCAATTCTCATGCCTAAATTATAAGTGACTCCCCAGTCGTGCTGGTTTTCAAGCTTGAATCTCCAATCTCAGTGCAGCTACAAATACATGATTTGACAAGCACGGCTGAGCTTCTGCTTCAGGTCCTTGGGTCACTGCCTTTCTGTTGCAAATGCATTGTCCAACGGCTGGTTTGAAGGTTTTTTTTGTTTTGTTTTGGTGTTTTTTTTTTTTTTTTAAGGCTGTTTTTTCTAGACATCTCTGTTAGCTTTCCAGGGTAAGACAAACCTGGTTCCCAAAGATTTTCAGATTTTTCACCTTCCCCTCACTGGACTCAAGGCTGTCCTGTTTGAAATGACTCAGCTGGGTGAGGAGAAAAGGGGCATGTTTGTAGATAGGCCATACCTATAAAGGGAAGGGATTGGGGAGAGACTTTATAAAATCTGGGTAGATAACACATGAGCTGAGCAGCCTGTCAGGATGTTTCTGCAGAGCTTCCCTGGGATGGTTTGACAGTACAGTGTGTGATTTGGGGAGGTAAATTTTACTCTTCTTCCTCTACCCAGCAATGCCCAGGCAAACTGTGAAGTGTTGAGGAGAGGCTGGTATCCTCCAAGCTTCAGGCTTTACTTTGTTTTACCTTGTTTTATTCACTTTGTCTTGCTGTAGCTTTTGATTAAACACGTTACTTCTGCCATTGAATGAGTAGCAAACACTTGCCATGGATCTTGCTCCATTAGGAGTAATGGATGGGAGTGTTTCTTGTCCAGAACAAGACTGTCAGAACCCAAGATGTAAATAAGAGCCAAGGAAAATTAATCGCAAACCTGTCAAGCCCAGTCTGTCTGTATTTTTATTTTATGGTGTTCAGAAGATCTTTCTGGGAGATGTTTTATATAAAAAAAAAAAAAATCCTGCTCCTTGTGCAAATCCAGTTGAAATTTACCCAGGCACAGCAGAGATTCTGTTACTGGTCCTCTGTGCTAAGGATTTTCCCCTGTATTCATCATTTCTGCTCCACACTGTACAACACTCAGGCAGGACATGGTTGTGGTTCTGTGTTTTGGGACATCCATCTCAGGACACCAGTGGGCCAGAGGTCTCTGGTGGATGAAAGCTCCAAGGAATCTCAGAGAAGCCGTGTCCAGACTGTTGCAATGGAGCTTAAGCTGGGCTTGAGTGCTGCATTCAGAGAGCTCTGCTGACTTCTCTTGAGTGGAGGACAGGGAGCTTCAGAAAGCAATACTTTCCAGTTAGGGTGACTGTCGCAGGAATATTCCATTATTAAGTAAGGAATTTTTCATATTCTTGAAGACCAGATGCTGAGACCTCCAGGTTAAAAAGGCAATGGATTATTTATGCAGTGCTGCTATTCTCAGGTAATAAATTGGATGGTGCTATTGCAGGTAGAGAAATAATTAAGAATTCTGTACAATTGAGTAGTCAAATTTAAAAGGACAAAATAATGGTTTAAGAATCCAACTGTCTTTGGTTGGAGAGCAAAAATAATTTAAAATGATGAACCATAGCCTCCATTGGCCATTTATTCTGTTTTACACAGTAGTGTCAGTATTCCAGGTGGGTTCTTTCTGATGTACAGAGGCTGCTATAAGACACTTCATGCTCACAAATATCTCCTCAAAATCACACAATCTGAGTTAGGCTGAACAAATAAGTACCCAAGTATTTGTTCTATTTGCCCAAAGCCATCAGCTTAGAAAAAGAAAAAGGACCATGAGAGTAAAATAGATTGCACCTCTCTAGAAAATGTCCTTTGGGTTTGGCTCACCAAATATGAACAGGGGATGAATTTTGGCCATTTAGGGGAGGATAGAGATGGACAGCACTTCATACATGGTTAAAAAATGAAGTATTAGACTAAACTGGCAGTAGGTAACTACGTGAAAATGAATGGGGTTTGCCTAGTGCAAGGAACAGCTCTAAATTAAAAGTCTGTGCCTTTCTTTTTGGACGTGGTAGTACCCTTTGGTGAGTGAAGGTTCAGTTACCTGCAGCCTCTCTCACTGATCTTGGCCAAAACACTTGCCATTTGCAAGGAGGGTTTTCACTTAGCGAGGGGAAAATATAAATCCATTGAGTGATTTTTTTTTTCCCTTTTTTAAAAATTAAGGTTGCCATTTTGCATTTAATTAGTGATCGGTATAAAACTAGAAGACTGAAATCCCTGCTCTGGTCCCTGAGATGCAGCACGTTTTTAATGACAACAGTTTTTAATCTAAAGCAGTCCTGTGACTGTCTTTGCTAATGGCCTTCTTCCAGCCTGTGTGACTGCCTTGCCCATTGCCAGGCTATGGAAATGCTGTGTGCAATAACCCCAGAATGTGAATCAATGATGCAACCACTCCATAGGCCTCTTAAAAGATGTATCTCACAGTGCAGGAAACTCAGGTGGGAACAGCTGAAGCGAGAGAGTTCCACTTTTGTGTTCCAGTTCATCAATCTTTAAAGAGACACTAGTAGGTCAAATGGGTCTAACGCTGATCGATGTACAAGAAGAATCCCTTTTTAAAGTAATCACAATTCATCTCCAATGGGCAATTGAGAAAATAAAATAAAAAGATGCAGCCACTGGGGTCCTGGTGGGGGAGAACTTAATTAGCTCAGCCCTCACACGCTCTTTAGTGAGTCATCCCTTGGAATCCATAACCCAGTGTGATCGGGTTTTTGCAGCCCGTTATGTTTTTGTTCAGTGAGCTCTTACTGGGTCTGAGAACTTGTCTGTGACTGGTGCCTGCCATCAAGAAGGGCATCCCTGCTTGGCTTGGAGGACGATTTCCCTGCAGTGTGACAAAAACAAGCCATGTCTGTCCCCCAGTCTCTTACTGAAGGCTCCTTCCTAAGGAACTGCCTCTTAGGGACAGACACAGGACACGACCTGAGACAGCAGCACAACAGGACAGCAGCAGCTGCCTCAGGACCTTGCAAAGTGCTCATGATTGCTCTTGTTTGAGTTACATTGGAGGTACAACCAGCATCCTAGTAGAGGTACACATGGCAATAATAAGTAAGGCATATTCAGGGTATATTTTAATGGGATTATTGGTTGGGAAAACTTCTGTTGTGTGTAAGATGAAGTGACTATTCAGTTGCCCATCTGAGGCATTTCATACCTGTTGCTAACTCTAATATAACTGAAATTTGGAGGTATTGTAGTTAAGTTTGAGTACTGTTTCCCCTAGGACAGAGATTCACAGATTATTTTACTCAAAAGTGGAAAAAATGTGTATTTGAAAGCCAAAGTTCTATGAATAGTCAGAAATCAGAGAAATGGAAGACTCCTGCAATCCATTTCCTGAAAAAAAAAGAAAAAAAGATTTGGCAGAAATATCTGAGTGTCCACCCAAGGTAAATGAAAATACTGGTTTTTATTCCGAAGCCAGTATCCATAACATCATACAAGCTCAGGAAGCACAATCCAGTCTCTGGCAAACAATATCTCGTTGCCAAAAGATTGAACTAAACATGTCACCAAGTTTGTTGTCTGTGAATCTTGAGACTATTTTTTTTCATAAAAATCTCAGTTTCCTGGATGAAAATAATTGGTGAAGATTTTTCTTTTCTGTTTTCTAATTATTTTTAAGAGAGTTAATAGCTCACGTCTAGCGGTGATGAGAAGCTGATTAAAAGCTGATTGTTGTCTACCCTGAAAATAAACCACCAACAATTTGTTATTTTCAACAGATCTCACGTCTTTAAGGCACTCATAATTGCCTTCAAGTGAGGCACGGAAAGTGGGGGGAATCTCATGCTACTTTTCCAACCCTGAGCGTTTCAAAGCATAATCAAAGTTATAGCACCTACCCTTCCCCCTGCTCCTCCCAGCAATCATGCACACGATCACGAAGAGGCTTTTGCATGAATGGAGGGGCAAGATAAAAGCAAAAATCCGTTCTAGGAAGATTGGGAAATGAAAGCCTGAAGTTCAGCCTTCCCCGAGCCTTGTGAAAGGAAGATTATTATTTTTTCTTTTTTTAAAAAAAAAACAAGTAAAGAAGAAAGCTTCTAGCTTTAGCCATGAAGAGGCTGTCACTCATTCAAAGCCTGGCTGTGGTCATCCTTCAGCCAGAGAACTGGCTGAGCCTCCTGTATGGAGTCATGCTGTTAAACCAGCTGTGAGGGGTGCTGGAAGGAGGAACCTCTGACAATTCAGGTGCTTGAGGGGGAGGTACCACCCTAACACCTTCTATTAATGTTTCTGAAGAGCAGTTACCAGCTTGCTGTGGCTGCTGCTCTCCTGTCCTGGTAGTGCAGTGACAGGAAAAAGTGTCTGGGACTGTTCTTACCAGTCCCTCAGCACCTTTTGAGGTTTGCTCCTTTTTCATTGCAACAGTAGCCAGAGCTCTAGGTGGCCTCCTCGTGCCTGTGAAAGGATGAAAACAGCATCCAGGAGATGATTAATCTTCTCTAGAGGCCTGAAGGATTGGGCTGGAACAGGAAAGGATGAAGGAAACTCTTTCTGGAGGTGAGGAGCAAAGTGTGATTTATGGGACTTTTGAAATTCTCTTGCAATTCCCTGGTGCTGCTGGAAATGAAGATAGCTGAGAGTGTTACCTTGTATATTCACATTGGGATTTGGAGTTTTTCTGGTTAAAAAGGAGAAAGAAAGGGATCTGCTGGAGGGAGGTGGAGTCAGTCCATGTACAGACTGCACAGTGCAGGTTCACTCTGTGCGATGGTCTGTGCTTCCATCCAGGATGATGTTGCCCAACCATAGAAAAGCAAACAGAACTCTGAGATTGGCTCTGAATATGCTTTTGTTCATTTATCCTGAATCCAGACAGAATAAGATTGGGATCTCCTTTAAAGTGCAATTATTTATTGACCCAGCTCCAAGTCTTTTGCCTTTGCCATTCATTGATGTAGCACTTTATACTTCTGATTAACAACTCCTGAACTGGTGGGTCTGGAACCCAGTTCTGAAATTCTCCTGGTCAGTAGAGCAATGGTTTTCTAAAATAACTCTGATAAGCAAAGAATGTTTTCTAACACTGAGTAAAAAGCTGATCCCATAGCATCAAAGCTGGGTTAGAGCTCCTTGGCCTGTGCCTCTCCCCTCCTGCGCTTGAAACTTGAAAAGTTTTATTCTTTGTTGTTGCCACAGGAGATTCTGCACGGGGCAGAATTTTAAACCAATCCCAAGCTGACTGCGTTATTTTGGAACCAAAGTGGGAATACAAAAAAATGTTCCCTTTCAGTTTGCCAGTAGTTACTCTACATACTGCCCTGAGCCTGACAGAGACAGCACAGCACAAGGTGCTTTGCTATTGGCTTATGTAGTGGATAACACAGGTGTTAAAAAATGTGTGTTCAGCCCATAATTACACTTCTGGAAATTTATTGCTGTATTTATGAAATGCTTTTCCTTAGAATCTTTTAATAATTAGATAATGAGTCCCAAGTGGAACAATTATCTCATAGACCCAGACAGTTGGGATTCTTCATCAGCCAACGTGCATCCACTGCTCATAAAGCATGTTTGTGTTCTAAAAGCAAAACTGGCTATTCTGTGTTTTCCTCTTGGAGCGTTTCAGGCACTGAAACAAAGGCAGAGACCAGGTTACATGGATGACACAGGAATGGACAGACACTGTTACGGTCAGGGGCTAATACAGCTTAGGGAAGCATGAGTGGACATGCTGTAATTATTTACTGTGAGCGAGGTGTTTTTAGAAATAACAAGAGAATATAATACTCTAATGGAGTAGAACCAGAAAGAACCAAATTTTGTTGTATAAGGACCCTGAGAGCCACCAGAAAGATATCTGAATACAGCACACACTGACCCTGCCTTCATGAAAAAAAACCAAAATATGTAGGAGATACTACCAGTTTCTTTGTGCCACAATTTTCCTCCACTGACCTCTGATTTGATGAGTGTCTGCATTCAGGGTACTGGAGATGACACTGAACAGTGACTATCTACCTCACATACTCCAGTGTATTTTGTTTTTTGCTCCAAGGCATAAAGGAGATGGATTCCTGTTACATACCCTGAGCAAAGATGTCATCCAACCCTGTGGAGCAAGAAGGGAGCCTTGACCATCCCACATGTTCATCCAGTTTAAAGAAAACTTCACAAACCAAGCTCCAAGAGATTTTGAGTGGCTTGTACTACTACTTTTCCACTCTCAGACACAGAAAGTTTCTCCTTATGCACACACCAATTGGTGTTTGCAAGACACTGAATTTATTTTCATGCTGTTTGCAGTAGGTACAGAGAGCCACTTCCTTAAATCATGCCCTTCTTTAAAATAAACCTCTTCAAGGAGATAGTTAGGTCTTTTGTTGACTACACAAACACAGCTACTTTCTTTACCACTTGCACTTGCTGACTCTCTTAATTTTCGTGTTATTTCCCTGGGATTGCCACTTGTTCTAAATTTGAATGGCCACCCTTAGTCAGAGATGATCTGCTTCTTGCACCCAGGACAGGTCTGGGGCCTCCCAGTGCCTCATTCACCGGCACAAACAGACATGAATTTTCCTCCTTCATCCCTTCCATCTGTTTGTGCCTCCTCTGAGTGATCTCTGCAAAAAACAACCTTCCAGCTCACCTGGGTCCCTGGCGAGTGGGAAGAAAGTTGAGTGACCTGTTCTATAGCAGGTCAGGTATCTTTTCACTCCAGGGGAGAAATTAAATTCCTCCATCAATTCAGGGTGTAGAAAACAGTGTTTTATGGCTCAGGATAGTCTGTGCAACAACTTCAGTGCTTTGCTATCTGGCAGGCAAAGTTTACAGTGGGGGAAAAGGTGTATTTGCTGTGCATGAAACATCCTGCTGAAGAGACTTCCTTCAGAGACGTTTCTCTCCACATTTTTTTTGGTGTGCTCTCTGCTTTAGATGAGTGCTGCTCTGCTTCTGGGAGGTCAGCTGGGAGTGGAGAGGGGCACTGCCTCTGCTCTGCCTCCTCTTTGAACAGGGTTGAAGCAATTCCTGCTCTCCCTTGAACACGGTGCCTTGAAGCCTGCCCATCTCTTAAGCGGGCCTTGCACTTGGGGGGGTGAAGATTTTGAGCTGCTGTGAGAGACTGAAAGTACCTGGATAATCACAAGAAAAAATTCTTTCTGTTAAAGATAGTTGTAAAGAGGTAAAATGCTGGGCTGTAATGAGATCTCCTGTGTTGGCTGTACACGTTGGTAAGTCTGTGCAACCTTAAAAATGAAATCTTGATGGTGATACCTCTCTCTTCAGGAATTTACTTTGGCAGAATGGTTTTTCGTGGGGTGGTGATGAATAATAAATAATGCTGTATGGAGAAAAGGGTCTGTTCTGCCTCTGTTTTGCAGCCAGAATAGCTGTACTTTACTCTCTGAGCAGTCCTGTTAGTCTTGGTGGACTTTTTGCTGGAGGAAAGATAAGAACTCACTTTGAGTTGAGAGAGCAGATTCTAAAACGTTTTCCCAAAAATTAATTTTCTAAATGGGATTCTATTTCATTCAGATGATCTTCTCCTACTCAGAGATTATTCTTTTGGACTGCAAGTGATCAGTTATTTGTGCCAGCATAACTCATATGCTTCATTTTCAAGTCTAATTCTTGCTATGCAAATACATTTGTGTTGTCTTGAGGTTTTGTGGCAGTCCTTTAGGTCTCACCTTCAGTCCCTTACTTGAATTTGTTTTCTGATTCTGCTGTTGCTGCTTCTGTGTGACCTGAGCTCTACTGGATCAAATTTGGAGTCCACAAACTCTCCCTCAAAATGAGTCCAACTGAAAAACCTTTCCAGAGGTTATCCACCCAAGTCCCTGTTTTGACTCTGGCACTATTAACTAAGGAGGGCTGTGGTGTCTGGAGCAGAGAATTAGGGTGACTTAGGCACATTTCTCCCAGGGCATCATCTTAACACGCCCACTACAGACAGAAGGTTTGTTCTCATCTTTAAAGAAGGTGGTGAGGACAGATATAGCCTAGAGAACTCCAAATGCTGCTGAAGACAGACTCAGATCCCCTCAAACACGTGGCACACAGGATGTCTGTCTGTGTGTGGATGGTCTGGCTGCTGGTATGGTCGATACCTCATGCTATGTAGATATAATAGCAGTTCAGTTCTTCCTTCTTAGGAGGCTGTGGGTTTTATTTTCTTTAGCTCTCATTTGGTGTTGTTTTCTTTTCCTCCCCATCCCCCCCAGTTGGTGTTAAGTGAGATTTTGAAATATTCCTGTGGAAAGGGCCGACTAGTGGTGGCACAATGTCTAAATGGAATGTGATATTCAAAAGTTGTACATGAAGTGTGTTGGGAGTGTGCTGGGGTCTGAGAGGTACTGGGCACTGCTGCAGTCCCCCCATGGTTTTTAGGATACCTGCCTGGCTTTCTCAAAAGCAAGGAAGCACACTTGTAGCTCGCTGGCAGCTTGCTTAGCTGATTTTCACGCTGTCTAAAGAGCCTTCTCACTTCAGTTTGCCATGTGGAGCTCGGTGTGACAGGGCCTTCCTCCCTCAGAGATACCTGCAGGGAAGCAGAAAGGTGAATATTGATTCTGGGAGTAAAAGGGTAGAAGGAACTGGGCCCAAAGAGATTTGCTTTCTTGCACTGTGAGGTTGGTCCTGTGCTACCTTTCAGTACCTGAGGAGAGCCTACAAGAAATGGAGAGGGACTTTTTACAAGGACATGTAGTGATGGGACAAGAGGAAACAGATTAAAAGTAAACGAAGTAGGTTTAGATTAGATATTAGGAAAAAACTCTTTATTGTGAGGGTGGGGAGGCCCTGGCACAGGTTGCCCGGAGAAGCTGTAGCTGCCCCATCCCTGGAAGTGTCCAAGGCCAGGTTGGATGGGGCTTGGAACAACCTTAAGTGGAAGGTGTCCCTGCCCATGGCAGGGGGCTGGAATAAGATGAGCTTTTAAGGTCCCTTCCAATCCAAACCATTCTATGATCCTGTGATTCTACTACCTGGATAACTCTGTGTCCCTCCTGAGTTTCCCAGCGCCTCCCTAGCTGGTGTAACCCTTATTCTGTGCGAGGAAGGACTGGCAAAACTGGGGCCTTTAAAGACCTGGCATGTCCCTGTGGGATGTGCCAGCTGGGAAAACAACAGGAATGTATCAGGAGGTACAAGCTGGAAGGTGCAGTGTTCAAAGCGACGTTAATTACCTGTTGGAATAACTTGGTGGATTTACCGACACTCGAAGCCATCGGATCAAGCTGAATTTACGTGGTCTGATGCAGAACTTTCTGGGTGAGGGTCGAGGGACTAAATTTGGAGTCCCAGACGCATCATTTCCCTACATCAGTCCGTTCCTGGGGGCTGACGGGGCTCCCTGAGGATTCCTTTGGGGAGCCCGGCCGTGCCCCTCAGCACATCCCTGCCGTGCCCAGACTCCGAGGGGAGACTGAGCGGAGGGAACCTGTGACAGCGACGTGTTAATGTGATTAATGAGGAGCCCTAATTGTCACGGACAGCCCGTGCCGGCTCAGGGAAGCGCTCCGAGCGGCCCCGCGGCGGGCGGGGAGAGCATCTCTGGGGACCGGGGCGGCTCCGGCGGGGAACAATGTGCGGGGTTCGGCGGAGCGGCTGTACGGAGGGGATTTAATGAGATTTCCGAGTACTGACAAGAGCTGGAAGTGTTTAATAGCTCCGACTTTAATTATTCACGGCCGGGCGGGGCCGGGCCGGGGCTGTGAGGGAGCCGCTGGGGCGGCGCGCGGCCGCCAGGGGGCAGCATCGCCCCGCCGGTGGATCCAATCCTTGTGGATGGAACCGGGAGAGCGATCCTGGAACCGGGATAGCGATCCTGCATCCCGGGATAGTGACAATCCATCCCAGGACAACTACCCTCCATCCCGGGATAACCACCCTCCATCCCGGGATAACGATCCTCCATTCCGGCAAAGCGAGTCACCCGCTCAGGGCCCGAAAGCTGCCGCGGGCTGAGGGGTAACATCATCCCAGAATCCCAGGAATGCTGAGGGATGGAAGGGACTTGAAAGGTCATCCAGTTCCACCCCTCTGCCAGGGACAGGGACACCTCCTGCCAGACCGGGTTGCTCCAAGCCCTGTCCAATCTGGCCTCAGACACTTCCAGGGACGGGACAGCCACAGCTACGTTAACACCTGGTCTAAATCTCTCCTCTTTTAGATTGAAACCATCCCTCCTTGTCCTATCACTGTCTGCCTGTGTAAAGAGTTACTCTCCCTCTTTTTTACAAGCCCCCTTCAAATCCTATTGCTGAACACCTGTCCTGTTTATAGAGGTTTAGTCCTGAAATGGAGCTCTGCGTTAGCCAGTTTGCAGCAGGGGGTATGGCCAAGAAGTTGTTCACTCTTGCTCTTTTCTTGACTTTTTTTTTTTTTTTTTTTTTTTTTTTTTTTTTTTTTTTTTTTTTTTTTTTTTTTTTTTTTTTTTTTTTTTTTTTTTTTTTTTTTTTTTTTTTTTTTTTTTTTTTTTTTTTTTTTTTTTTTTTTTTTTTTTTTTTTTTTTTTTTTTTGTCTCTGGTTCCCCTCAAACTCCAATAGCAGCACTTTTCAAATACATGCAGTGACCAGAGTAGATCTTTTTTTTCCCTTCCTCTTCTAAAAAAAATGGCAGATGTAGCTCTGTTTTCTCTTGTTCTCTTATTCAGTAGGAGGTAACATTTTAACCTTTAACATTTTAGGCTGACAGTGGGGTTAAGCTCAGGCTGGCAAATCCCCCTGTACAGTCCATGGCCCCCAAACTGCTTTCCTCTCTCACCCATTGCTTCACAGAGAAGAGGAGTCTTTTGGGGGATGCACTGTTGTATTATAAGGGAGGAATTACTGAGAATGGAGAAATTAAGGCCTTTTAAATATTTAATGGAGGGAGGTTTTCTAAATTATTTAATAGCTTATTATGAAAGATTGCATAAAATGGTTTAGTAATTTATTCTTTACAGAAAGTGGCCTTAAGAAGCATTTTGCAACATGTAAATATTGGTAGGAAGTGTACCTAATTTAAAATGCTATCTTATTCCAACTGTCAAAGGAATTATAAAACATCCATACAGTTTTCAAATAACTTTAGACCTTTATTGTTTCTGTTCTTGAAACACTTCTCTGGCATAGGGAAATGCTGTTTATACTGATTTTACTGAAGTGCAGAGGCACAGAGAACAGGCTGTGGTGAGGCTGAGGCACAGCAGATCTGACCATGGCAATTCCTTTCAGGTCCCAGAACCCATGGCTTTTGTTTTGGGCATGTGGGTGCCCTAAAAATTGACACGGGGGAGTTGTGTGACTCGTGGATGACTCGTGCAAAGCAGGAGCTGTTCATGGCCAGCCTAGGTGTAAATGCTGAGAGTGGAGCCCTTCCCCTCTCCCATTCCCTCTTCCTAGTGTTCACAAAATACACACAAAACATGGCTTTGCCATGGAAAACCTGGAATTCCTTTTACCCTTATTAACAAAGTGAGCCTCTTGCTTCTGTTCTGACCTGTCTCCTTTATTGACATAAACCACCTGAAGTTGGTTTCGGGATTTTGCCATAATCTCCCCTCAAACAACCCTATTTTTTAAAGAAATATCTCTGCCTGGGAGGCATCAGAAAGCCCCAAGATATCCTGGTGGCTGTATCATCTCTCACTTTTGCTGCTTCCATTTAATTAGAATGAGTTGGAATAATCAATATTTCCTTGCCTTTTACAAGTGTTTAACATGTGTTTACAGAGCAGGTTACAGCAACGTTAGTGTTTACCTCTGGGTGCATCTACACAGGGTTTTATTTTCTTCTCTAATAAAAATTATGGAACAGATAAGCACTAAAACCCAGGTTAGAGTATTGCAGTATTGATTTCTGCAAGAGCACTGTAAGAATATATTTATCTACCTGTCCTATTATGAAATGGGTAAAAATGTGCTACATAACCATTTCAGTCAGTCAATGCTATATAGAAAAGCCTCTTTGTTTGCTTCTTCTCAATAGGCCTTTTGAAGCACAATGTTATTTTTATTTTTTATTTTATGTGTATTTGTGGAAGAAAGGAATAATACAGCGTGGTGGTGCTTTGTCTTAAGACATCTCTTTGTCCACACATTTTGTTTCAATTAGAACTGTTGTGTTGTGATTTTGGCTCACTCTGAGAATCCACATTGGAAAGCGAAGAGAGAGTAAAATGTGATTAATTATAGTTTGTTGGCCTGGCACCTCTTTAATTCCAGCAATTACTCTATGTACCCATGGCATTCTGAACAAAAAGGAGCTGTTAAGGCCAGGCTGGACTGGGCTTTGAGCAACCTGGTCTAGTGGAAGGTGTCCCTGCTTGTGGCAAGGGGCTGGAATGAGATGATCTTTAAAGTCCCTTCCATCCCAAACCATTCTGTGATTCTGTGAGTGTGTTGAGCCAGGGGCTTTTCCTCATCCTGAGCTTTCTGAGAGGTGTCTGCCTCCACGCTTTTATGACCCCAGAGATGCTTTGCCCTCCAATGTGGTGGTGTAATTTTGTGTTTCTTAAAAAACCAAATTTCTAATTGATCAAAAGAAGAGTGAAATTGAAAGAGTGGTGGAGAAGATGAGAAAAGGTGATTGCCATCTCTCCATAGTGAAGACCACATTGTTATTACTGTCACAAATTGCACTGTGTCGTGCTTTCAATAGCAGAAGGTCAAGTTGCGCCCAGGGATAGAAGTGAGGGAACAAATATAAACAACAAAAGCAAAGAGACTCGAATGTCTGTAAAAGGGAGTGTTTGAGCTCGTTGTTCTGTGGAATGTGTGTCAGTAGTGCTGCAAAAGGGTCCCCATGCAATGATTTCAAAGGGGAACTTCTGGGTGTAGGCGGGCTGGGTGTGAGAGGTGATGCTGGAAGCAAGGGGGGACAGAAGTGTCAGAGGGTGCAGCAATGCCCTGATCACACAGGCACCCTGCTGTGGATGTGACCCTCTGCTCCTGAGGCAGCCACGCTCCAGGGCCTTGGCCAAACCTTTATGAAGACAATGAAAGATTCCCCCCCCCACCACCTTTCTCTGATAATCTCTGTTTCGTACTGTTGGAGGCTTCGTGTAATCACGTGGAAATGTGTTTGCACTAGGGTAGAGTCTTAGACCTTGCAGCTTTCACAGCAATTGGGTGGCGAGAGGGCACATGGATATAAAACCCCAGCAAGGTGCATGTTCTGTTTGTAATTCCTAGTACAGCGAACTCTGCCTTCAGTTAACGTGGTGATAATTCAGAGCTGCCTTGCCACAATTTCTCTGTGTTCTTGGGAAGAACAGAGCAATACAACTTATGCCTTCTGCCCTGGACTGCACTGTAGATGGCACTGTGAATCAATGATTTTGGTTGCAGAGATGTATTTTACAGCCCTATTCCAGACGTTAATTGCAGTGTAATATGGCTTTCTTTCTAGGTCCCCAAAGTGAAGGAAAAATTCTGAGATGCAGAAATTCTTATTTGCTGCTGCAAATGGGAATCTGGAATAACTATGAAAAACACACTGAAATAATTGTGTTTGACTGGAACAAAATTCTTGCAAAGTCCCCAAGGTAAGAGCACTTTTTATCTTTCAAATGACACTGAAGATTTGCTGTTCTGGTGAGCAACAATATCCACTTGAATCCAATAGAGAATGAAGGCTTGACATTTCTGGAAGCAGCAGCCCACTGACGCTGAAGGGCTCAGCACCCCTTGCTGCATCTGTCTGCCAAATTTCATTTTTCTCCTGCCTTTTCAAAGATCCTCTTGTATTTCTTTACATTAGCCGGCTGAGAACTTGAGTCCTGTCTACCTGCAAGGCAGACAAAAGTCTGAAAATGTATCATTTGAATGGTGCTGGATGCTTTTAGCAGCCTTTCAGTTTGGATATAACAAAGTTGATGCCTGGTAGTGATACACTTATTCCTGGACTTGAATATTCTTCTCTGACGAACCGTGGTTTCACATTCCCTGTCTAACATCACAGCATAGCTTCATAATCTGGGAAAGCTTTCCAAATTATTTCAGCACACAGCCATTTCCACTAAGACCAGTTTTGCTCCTGCACTGGGAACAGTGGGAACACGTGGGTTCACTTGATTGCTGAAATAGCAGCTGATGAGCATAACAGTGCTTGTCTTGAGACCAAATACCTGCCCTTTCCATTAACTCCTACCAGTAATGGCCTGGTCAAAATGCCTGATTTGTGGTGTTTAATTCCATGGGTTAAATCCTGCTTTCAGTCACACCTCAGGACACCTGAAGGAAAGTTCCTGCCATTGTTATGATACCACAGACTGACACCAGAGCTAGAGTCTCTGCTATTTGGGTCATATTCCAGTGTTTGTATTTAGAGCAGCAGACAGATGGGATTGCAGGATGAGCAGATGATGACATCCTGTTTAGTGATAACTGGTGCATGAGCTGTAAGCTGTACGTTTCTCATGGAGAGAGCAAGAAAACTACGATTAAATTCATTTCCCTCCTCAAGAAAATGAGGTTCAGCTACCTGGGAAAGAAATGGTACATTGATTTCAGAACTTACTAGGCAGTTTTCTTAGGCTAATATTGGATCAGCAGCAATAATAACATTTATGCTGGTTTCACAGTGACTCAATCCCATTAGCTGCAGGGGCATTATGTGGTTCAGCTGGATGCAAGAGGTGAATTAGGTTCAGCTGCTCTGAATTAGCCTAGGAGTGCTCCATAAGAGGGCACTCACAGGGAAGGCAAGGACCAGTGATGTCTTTATTTTCTGAGCTGTAAAAGACCCTCAGTGTGTTCCTTCCTGTACTGCTTCATTTGCATTCAGGGTGGCAACACTGGGCACGAGATGGAGCACCTTCTTAAAGCCAAAAAAAAAGGTATCATATTGTAAAATCAGTCCTTAAAATGTGGCGTCTTTACGTGTAATCTTTGCTTTCTGAGATTTGTAGACATGATGAGCTCTTTATTATCAATATTTATGTAATTTTTAAAGAGTTTGTAGGCTGGACTAAAGTCTCTAAGGGCAGCTGAAGATGCTGGAGTTTGCACCAATGTATTTCTTTCTCAAGTGTAAAACAGTATTTGTTGCTTAAATACATTTATCTGCAGCAGGCTTTTGGTCTCTGAACTTTTGATCTTAGTAAGTGCTTTTGTGATTTATTTGGGCTTTATTAAGATTCACAATAAGGAACAATATTGTTTTAGGAAGTGTGAAAGTGGAAATTATGCAAGCACTTCTAAATGAGGAAATGTGGCCTCTGCTTCGGTTTTTTTTGTAGATGTTTATCAAATTTAAATAGCATCCAAGTGCTTCACCTGGCTGTGACAGTAAAGCTGTCTGAGGCATGGATTGTTTCTTTTTTCTTTTTTTTTTTTTTTTACTCTCCCTATATTCAGCACTTGAATATTGGATTAACTGAATAGTCTCAGATATCTTTAAAGATAAGCAGATAAATTATTTGGAACATACTTAGAGGAACCAGAACTGGAATCCACAGGGGGAAAAAGTTCCCAAAGGACTTTTTGGTGCAACTAAATATGCTTGTGATAGGCTTCTCCAAATCACAGTATGCTGATTCACTGCAGACTAACATCACTGCTATGAAAGCAGTATTTAGTTCAATTTATGCAAATCTATAAATTGCCTTTAATTAATTTGATGTATTCCTGCTTGCAGAATTTGCTGAAAGTGTGAAACGTGGTATCTAAAGGTTCAACCACATAATGCCTGTTTATGTATCACACAAGTAATATATCATCATAACTGAGTTTAAGAAGATGATTAGATTCCCTTTCTATATGATGAATGGCATAACACAAGCTATTGAGGGATTTAATTGTAGATATTTGCTGGAAAATTACTGAGGATTTGTGATCTTTGGTCTAACACTCAGCCTAACAACGTGCACCTTCTTTAGAACAAGTGTTTTCTGAAATGCAGTTTTTTAACACCCTGGCAGAGAAGTGAGTCCTTGCATATTTGACTGAAGTGCTGGTTTCATGAGTGTTTAACCCTCAGCAAACCTACTGGGAAGGAAAGCTCACAGATGTTGTGTGACTGGGAGGCCCAGCCCATTCCTGCCCACGGCTACACTGGAGCTGGTACCTTTAGCAAATGTGTCCTGAGAAGTGCTAAGTAAAAAATGGCTTTTTTTTTTTCTATGACTGGGGCAAGTGCAGTTTAAAAATAGTAGCACAGCTTATAAATATGTGTATTTAAATTTGAGCGTGGATGGATCTTAATAAAAACCCAAACAACCCACACTTTATCTCAGATTTATAGAAATGTATTGCACTCAAATGTGTTATTATAAATATGTGTTTGTGGGTTATGTGATGTGTGATAGACATTGTTTTACTTCTAATTATGAAACATTATTAACAAAAAACTGAAGCCAACTGAATCATGACTATGATTTTGTCAGTGGTGCCTTGTAGTAAGTCATATTGGTTATTCTTCAGCATCATCTCAGCTTTCCTTCCCCACATTGTTTTTATGTTATTCCCCACCCATATTGTTCTCTCACTCAACTTGCTTCCTTTTCTGCCTCCAGGATGAGATTCTGTGCCAAATCAATGCTTCTCTCTGACTGGCTCTTTCTGGTCTATGTGTTAATGGTCTGCTGTAAATTGTTGTCCGCCTCTAGCCACCATCCCCGGGGGCACACAGGTAGGAGCTTTTAAACTCATTATGTGCTACTGAGACCAATTAATACCACTTGCAGCATGTTAGAGCCCATTTTTTTTTTAGCAATGGATAATTGATGAGGCTGTTGACAGCATGTTATAATGAGTGCAATAGGTTAAAAATATAACACCAAGGAAAGAATGAGTTATTGTAAATTTTCATGGTTTTTCTCTAGTAATTTTATGTACTGAAGCTCACCAGACAGGTGGGTTTTTTTGAGTGACTTCATGACTGCTGGGACTTTGGGATTTGTTTGTGTCATTTTGCTTTATCCGGATCCAAAGACATTTTGAAATGCATCTTTATCTTCTCCCTCTTAATCCTGTCGTTATCAACTGACTTTACAAGGGTGTCATTGGCTTTGGTGGGCAATAGATCAAAGCCTTCAGACTTATCTTAGCCAGTTCTTTCACTGAGTAACACAAATTCTGAACAGTGCTTTAGACCAGCTTGTGATGTGCTCCTTCTTTTCCTGACTTGCAGAGTGAAGCAGACAGAAAGATCTTTCTTTTAAGGGGATGTACTGTTGTAGTAGGGAATTATCTCTGAGACTCAATGGGTTATCACATCATAAGTGACTGAAGTAGCTCAGAACAAGCTGGGTTGGCTTCATGGAGAGATACCAGACTGGATCTCTGGAGCAACATCTCTGTGTTTAGGATCGTGCAGACATGTCAGCTTGAAAGCAGAAAGAGAGATTGATGTACCTGTGCTAATGCAAAGGTGTCTGTGCAAGTCCTAAATAAAATGGGAGAGCTGTGCTAAGGTTTTGTCACCTTTGGTCCCAGGAGAGAGATAAGTTACCAAAATATTTCTTGGAGCATCACTTCTCAGGAGAGGCCAAAAACCTGGCTGCAACACCACGATCATGTCTGAATTCTCAGCACCACAGTCAGCTTCGTGCTGGCCTGGGGACTTCAGCAAGTGTTGCTGTTTGTGATGTTGTCTTATTCTTAAATTAGTCCTAGAATCTGTATGTTATGTTTTTAGCTCTGTGCCAGATGAGGGATGAATTCAAGCTTTGGGTTGGACAAATGCTTTGTTTGGTGTCCCTTAGATCAAGCAGCTGTAACCTGACAGGTACATGCTGAGGTGGGGTGCTTCTCATGAGGCAGGAGGTGCTGAGCCTGGGATACTTTAGGGGGAGCTGGTTTTTAGGAACACGTTGTGCCTTTTCCTGACAATCAGAGTGTTTCAAGTGATGTACTTGATGCCATCAGCTCCTTTGAATCAAATGCATACTTGCTACAGCTCAGAAACTGTATTAGCTGAGAGCAGACAAGAGAATTTAGGGTGAAAATGGGGATTGACTTTTTCTTTTCAAAATACTGCCATTTTAAAGGAGCCTAATCTGGTAAAAGACAATTATTGACTTGGGTCCTGTTAGATGGTGCCTGAAAGAATAACCTTCAACAGCTGTCTCTGCAATATTCAGTCAGGAACAGAGAGTAGATCTTAAGGATCCAATAACCACCCTGTTTCTGAGAAGTGGGCGAAAACACCATTGACAAAGGGGGCTTCTTCGCTGTAATAAAGCGTAAGGCAGACCTGGTTCTTTCTTTTGTTCTGTGAAATATTCACCACCATCAAATGACTGTTAGGGGAGAAAGAGACTGTTCAATCCTGCCATTGCTTTGAAGAAGTTTGGACATCGAGCCCAGCTTGGAGGTTGCAGCCTATATTTCATTGGAACACTGTAATTGCTTTGACTGGCAGAGTTAACTAGGCAAAAGGTAGGAAAGAAATGTTCCTTCTCATTACCATTGGATTGTTGAAGATGCTGCTTATGCAGATTATTCCAGCAGCCTCCCTGTGCATCTGTGTGGAGAAGACAAGTCAGAATGTTCATCTGACTTTGTTGCTCTGAATTGCTTTCCTGAAGAGTTTTTCTTTTACACAAACAATAGCCAAGGGAAGCGTAAGCACCAACCTTACCAAGCTTTTGGGCAGTATTTCAGGCTCCTGGACTGCCTCATACTGATATAATGATCAATTGTATGCTGTGCTGGATGAAGCATCGTACATTTAGTAGCAGAAAACATTTGTTTCCACTTCACTGCTGTAAGTCAAAATCCAAAAATGAAGAAGCACTGAAAAGACACTTGGTCAGGTCACCTCATGTGGAGACTGGACTTTCAGCCCATCAGCTGGTACAGCTGAGCAGTTTCTGCCAGTGCAGCTTGGCTTTTTTGAGACTGTTTTATGTGATGATGCTCACCTGAAGTGCTTCCAGCTGCCTTCTGCTTGTTGAAAGGTCTAGATTTTTGAGAAGTCCATTATTATTATTATTATTATTAATATGCCTGGAATCCCTATATTTAACGAACATCTGTAGCTTAAAGCAGAGCCAAATTGGTTCACATTTCCCTTTCCTTTGTGATTTCAAGCGAAGAGTTCAGTGAGAGCCCGAATGGTTTGCTTGCTTACTGCAGCTGCAGGATGATGCAGATCACAGGGATAAATCGTGGTGTGTGGGTGCACCGGGACAGCTTGTTCTTTTAGCCATCTGGAAGAATGGAGTAGCACCTTTGTTTCCTGGAGTTTTCCCCTTGTTGCATGGCAGGCAGTTTTATTTATGGGATTATCAGAGGTTAAAAGGGAGAATTCTAAAAACGGCAGGGGCAGGCAAATAGATGTGATCCCACCAAACCTACTGATCCCTCTAACACCTTGGGGACATACATGCCTTGTGGCTCTCATGAGGGAGGAATAGCAGCCCACAACAGGTAAAAAAGCTTGATGAGTTGTCAGTGTGGGGTGTGTTATCAGTCAATCAGGCATCAGGTGACAAAGAAATGAACATCACAGTTCCCCTGGAGGATGACTAAGGGGTTCAGTCGTGTTGTTGGACTGGGCTCAGGGGCTGAGTGGCAGTTTGGAGGTGTGTGATTATGGGAACACCCAGCAGAAGGTTATTCCTTTATGTGCAGAATAGCAGCTCATGCTAAGGAACGTATCAGACCCTGGTTTGGTCTGCAGCACCTTCCAAACTTGCTTATTTTTTTAACTCTGGGTGTGAACTGTCATCATCAGCTGGAATTCAGACCTCTTGATCATGCTTTTGGTTTCAGGTGGTCCTGTAGTGGACTGGATTGTTCCATATCAATTGCAGTTTTTCACAGCTTAAAGAACATTTTTTTTCCTCTAATTTCAGAACTTTAGGGACAGATTCTGTCCCCACTGGAGTCAGAGGAAAAATTCCTTATTTACACAAGGATTTAATCTGGGATTAAGGGGGAGGTGCGTGTCTGAAAAATGAAGCTTTGTGTTAGAAATATTGCTGCTTTCAAGGAAACAGGGAAAACAGAAAACTCAGTCCTCTTGTTCTCCCCTTATTTTTGGTTTGGAATGTCATTCTTCCCAGCAGTGGTGTCTGGCAGCCACGGGCTGGATTCCCAGTTCCACCAGAGGGCCCTGCAAGGCCGTGGAAGGGGCTCCAGCATGAAGCCACTGCACTGATTTAAACTCCAACTCTGCATTTTGCTAACTAGAATTATGAGTCCTTTGTATTTCAACGGGTCAGACATGGTTACTGCACAATAAGCTTTAGCCCTTTGTTCTATTTAACTCCTTTTATGTCTTAATGTTTTATTCAGTGTGCTATTTATGTGGTTTATTATCCAGCTTCTAAATATAGGGCTGCTACAATATACAGCCCTGACTGTAATCTCTTCAAGTAATAAGGTAGAGAAAGCAATTCAGTTGAGAAATAGGTTTGCTTTAAGTCAAAAGGAGCAGAATTCTCTCTGAGAAGTTTGCTGGTATATTTGTTTTTGAGGAAATAAAAAAAAAACAACCAACCCCATAAGAGATTTTTTTTTTTTCTTAAATAACATTTGGAACTTTTAATATATATGACACCAAGTCAGTGTTGATTTATTCTTATAGGGTAAAATGTATCTTCTGGTGTAGTTTTTCATGAATGTGCACTGTGAGTGTGTGGAATGTGATTGTGTATGAAAAGATTTGTATATTCCAGGGAGATGGGGTGGAGGGAAATTACA
Organism: Empidonax traillii; assembly: GCF_003031625.1. NCBI lineage: Eukaryota > Metazoa > Chordata > Aves > Passeriformes > Tyrannidae > Empidonax > Empidonax traillii. The sequence goes on from NW_020955643.1 coordinate 400,528, forward strand.
GTGAATGTGCAGGTTTTGTGTATCAGATTTCATTGTTTCAAAAGTGTGGGGAAAAGTTCTGCAACGAAAAGAAGATGGAGTCTCATTTAATGTAAATACTCAAGCCCAGTATATCAACCTGTAGAGCAGGAGGCTGAAATCAAGCTCTTTCCTGCAGTATCAAAGTGACCTTATTTTAAAGCCTTTGGGGAAAAGAATGTGAAAACGCAGCATTTATTTTATTTATTTTACATTGACAGCATCATTTTTTTTCTATAGCTGCCACCTGCAGTAAATGATAATCTCTATAGCCTATTGACCAAAATTCTAACCAGGAAAGCTTTCTTTACTCTTGTCTTCTAAATGTACCTCTCCTAAACTTAGAGTTGATAATAGAAAAGAAACATTGCATTGCAAATGGATAGGCTCGTGCTAATGAGTGGAGAAAGAAGTGGTTGAATAAGTGTGAATCCAGAAATAGAATGGAAAATATCTTGTCCTCAGTGTTCATTTGGGTGAAGTGATGCAATAAAAAGTGGAACATGCTTTGTTCTGGGTTTACATGGAGGTCAACACGCAGAGTCCTTGGGAGGATGGATACTTGAGTGATGAAGGCAATAGATTGAAATGTAAAGGACTTGCATTGAATTCTTTGCTCTGAAATGATTAAAAGACCTGCCTAAGATGAAGTCCTGACCCCACTGAAGCAGGAGGTTGTGATTCTTCTGTGATTTAGTTTCCAGCCTACTCTGGATATGTCATATGGCTTTTGGTCCCAGCAGAAAAGTTAGACTTCATAGTTATGACTTTATTAACGCTTAAGCCACTTATTCTTAACAGAATTCATCATTCAGTGCTTTGCAAGTCACTGCCATTGTGAGGGATGGGAAGTGCTTTAGGGCCTGTTCTGCTATCGATCGGCTCGTCTGTGCTCGCTGCCTGGGCTGCACTGCCACAGCCTGATGACTGCATTAATTGTGATGGCAGCACAGGGCCTGTCCCACACTTACAGTCCCATTTCAGTGGAATTGTAAGGCCTTTCATCCCAAATGAGTGGCTGCACAGGCTTGAATAAAAGTCTGTTGAAATGGGCAGCAGCTTCTGTTGATGTGGTGACTTGGACTCAGTGTCTGGGTCAGAGGCAGAATTGGACATGCTGACCCCTCTGTGTTGGTTTTCCTTTGCCTGGCTGTAAGTGGGTACAAAACATTCCTCCTGTACTGGAGAGCAGGAAAGTAGTTTCCATCCCTGGCTGTGGCATCCAACGTGCCCCACCTGTGCCCAATCCACTCAGACCACACGAAGAAGTGCTCAGCTCTGCTCTCATGCCAAGCACAGTGTTCCCCCCTGCCAGAGAAGCTGCCCTTTGACTTGAACTTTATGGTGTTGATCTGTCTGGTTTCAAGGACAAATGTTTGAGCAAGCATTTCTTTTTGGAAACCAGAAAATGTTTAATTAATAACGGCAGAACCTGAAGATGGAATTCTTTTATTTTTTTACTAACATTTAAGTGTTCAGTTGGTGGAGCACCCCTGGATTGCTGCAGGTAGCCCTTTGCTGCCTGTTTTTCAGAGCCTGGCAGCATCCTTGCATTCCTTCAGGAGAGTGACAACTGCTGGCGGACAATGGATTCTAAATCAGGAGATTAAAGATGTCTTGTAGGGTTCAGCAAGGTAATCTCTCCTCATCAGACTGGAGATGGAAGCTACACCTGACATTCATTATCTTTCAGGGTGGCAATCTCTAACAATACCTCCAGAAATGACAGAAGTTATGAGGGGAGAATTCCAGGATCAACAGTTCTATTGCTTAGTGTGTGATCAGCCTTTATTTATTAATTCCTTTATTTCCACTTTTACCCCTCTCCCCCCTCCCCCACCTTGTGGACATCATCCCCATGCCTTGCAGTCCAGTGATGATCACTAGTCTTTTGATTTATGTTGTTACTTTAAGACATAATAAACACATAAGTGTAAGGTGGGGTTACTCTTAGTGTTATTTACTGCTTGCATCTTCCTGGTATCAGTTCTGGTTTATATCTGGCTTTCCTTAAAGTAGCATCTTAAGGAGCAGGGAATATTTTGGAATAAAAAGAACTCTTGTACTGCCTCTTTTTTGTTTGTTTATTTGTTTTTTGTTTTGGTTTTTTTTGCACAGAGACAAATTGCTACAAATTAGCTGGGATGGAATGGCAGGATCTGTGTGTAGCAGATCAGGATTGTGTCAGCAGCTGTTTGTGGGGTGTTGCATCATGTTGGATGTTCTTGCCTGATAGCAAAGTGAGTGGTTGTAAACCAAAATCTAAATGTATCAAGGTAGTCTTTTGTGTGCATCTTATTCTCAGCTTGATTGAAAAAAGCTCAGAGCTCTTCCTGTGCTCTCTTATATCCCTTCTTCTATAACTCCCTTTTCCCTTGTGAGGTTTCCATCCAAACTAAATCAACTGAAATTTCTCATCTAAAAGAGTTTGAATATAGAAAGAGGTCCCTGCTGTTCTCTTCATGCACCCTGTTGGAGTTACTACTATTGGGTCACGGAGAAAAAAAATTTAACTGATAATTTTATTTCCAGAGTATCTAAGGGCATCTTGCTTAAAAAGAAGCCTGATTGCTCTGGAAGTTGTCTTTTGGGACTGTCACTTGCTTGACTGTGTGTCCAAATGAGTTGTCTGGTTTTGTGAGTGCCTGCTGATAATAGAGTTTCATAATTTACTTGCATGGAGGTAATTTTTCAGATTTTGTTCTACTTCCAAAGTCTCAGAAACGAGGAGGGAACATAGTAAAATCTACTATCAGAACTATGCTCAAATTTTTGTTGTCGTTTGAACTGTATAGGGAAAAACCCTATTTTGACATTTCAGTTGGGAACACTGTAACAGATGTGCTATTTTTCTTCCCCCACCAGACACTGTTATTACTGGAAATACAAAAAAACTCACAACTTTGTCGACATTCTTTAGAAAAGGAGGAAAATTGCTGCCCTCAGCAAAATGCAATTTACTGCAAGGGATGCCACAGTCCCCAAACAAGGAGCCAGGATAATTAGTCTAGAACTGACAAATAAGTCTGCTATGCTAATGTAATGAAACATCCTTTTATCACACTGTATCACATGGTAGTTTGTGCCAAGCTAGAGAGAAATGAGAGTTTACTCTGAAAACTTGTCCTCTTGTGGGGGAACAAATCTAATCCAACAATGACTATGCAAAGCATTTTCCTGACCCTTCCCCGGTATCAAGGGACTTGGATTAACTGAATTCTGGCTCAAAACCAAGACCTGAGTAGGGGTTTTTGCAAAATCGTTTCCATTTTTCTTTCTGCTGAAACAAGAACTGCATCAAAACAACATTAAAAAGAACTATGGCTGCAGAGTGACCAGTTTATCAGGGGGATAAAGGTGATTCAGCATTCTCTCTGCACTGCCTCTCAAAAAACCCTGAAGGGTCTTTGCCCCCAGATTGGGCAGTCTAAATATGATACATGCTGGAGTAACTCCTCTGGTAACCAGGTGTTTTTCAGCAACATGAACTGCTTGACACAAGAAGTGTGATCGTTTCCATTGAACAGATGGGCGCTGGAGTACGGGTGCATGGTCAGTGTTTCTGTGTCTTGGGAGCAAATTGGAGCCAGCTGAAGAGCAGAGCCAGAGGTCATATTTAGATTGCCTTGCCTGGGACTTGTTGGCTGGGCTACCATTTATGCAAACAACACAGAGCAGAACCTAAATATCATCATTGCTCTGTGCTGGCAGACACCTCTCAGAGCTGACAAGCTCCTTCCCAAACTTATTTCCAATGTTTCTTGGTCAAGAGTCTGTCAGCTGAGCTGGTCATAAAGCAATGCAAAGGAGGAATGGCATTTATTCTCACAGTTATCAGCTTTTGCTCGCTGTATTTTTTTTTTTTTTAATGAAATATGACATGAGCTTTCAGTCTGAGATCTGTGAGGTAATAAATAGTATTAACAAGGTCATTCCTTGACCAAGGGAAAGCTGCAAGTTGTGTGATGATAAATGTGGTCAGGGGACGAGCAATGGAGAGATGTCTGGTTTGTGACAGCATCAGCAGAGGGTTGTACTGAGACAATGGATATTTCTAGTTGCCACTGCTCTTATATCAGTGTGTCCTCTAAGAACTGGTTTGCCACTTGCCTGTGGGGATGTGGGGGATCCTTCTGGCTCGGGTGAGTGAGGTGATAGCGCAGTCACTGTGTACCAATCAGCTGATCCTCTTCTCATGCAGAAGTCAATGCAAAGCACAGGTAGCACTGAGGGACCTGGAGTGGAGGGGCAGCACGTACTGACCTCCAGCAGAGGAGGAGTCATTGATGTTATAAGATAC
>NW_020955643.1:408210-408448 GCF_003031625.1 Empidonax traillii
TCAGTAAATACTGTAGCTGAAGTGACAGCAAGATGTAGTTTAGGAAATATCACACCTCCTTTCTTTAGAGGTGGCTCTAAGTTTAAGAGGAAATAGTTGTATTTACCAGGGAGTGAATATGGCATTAAGTAGGTACAATAAAGATAGCGCTGTTCATTGTAAGCGGGAAATAAGAAATGAAAACAGAGCAGCAGGACCTATAAATTCTGTAGCAGTGACACCCTGTCACTGGATTATT
>NW_020955643.1:409762-411148 GCF_003031625.1 Empidonax traillii
TAATCCTGAGGTTCATCTGCCGGGGCCAAGCACGCTTGGACGGTGGCAGCGAGGTCCTCAGGACGTAGATGGATTGCCTTACAGGGCTAACGAGCTCCATCTGCCCGGGGAGGGGCCCCGACCGGGAATCGAACCCGGATCTCTGCAGTGACAGTGCAGTGAATTTTCCCCTGGACCACCGGGGGCTCCTGTACATTCATTATGAAATGATAGAGTATAACGAAGAGATGATTTATGTCATTGTGATACTTGTGTAGAAAGGCTCCTGTTAAGTATATCCCTGTGTTGGTGTCTTGTTCCAAGCACTGGGATTAGCTGCAGGTGATAAGAACTATGTTTTGGTTTTTGTCTGAAGCAAGCTGTTTCTTCCCTCCTCTTTAGTTAGCCGGTTCCATTTCAGTTTGCTCTTGTGTGTCATGATACTTGTCAATCCAGTAATCCAGCATGTTCTGAATTAATTGTGAAATGCTTCAGAGTAGATGGAACTGGGACTGATTTTGATTATTAGGTCATCCGTTAAACATGATCAATAAATTCCAAGCAGGAAAAGTCATAGTTTTCAGTGCTTCTGTATCCTCTTTTAGACACTTCTGAAAATCCTACCTGAGAAGTCCAGCTCTTATTAGCCACTTCTGTTTTATGAGAAATGTCACTCCTCATCCTGACACGACAGGGAAACACCAACATTAGCTCACCTATTACATCTCTTTAATTCTGTGTTATGTTCAGTGCCAAAGTTATAAAGTACACTTAGCAGGATCCCCTAAATTACTGCAAAATGAGAACAGGATAATGATGGAAAGTACCTAGTTAGCCAGATCACACAACTGCAATGCTTTGTGTTGCTAAGAAGGACTTACTCCATGTTGCTTGCAGAGTTGCTGTTTTGAACCTCCTTGAAACCTGGAGGAAGTCTAATTTGAGAAATTTTATGGACTTCTTTATATAATAGTTCTAAGAAGCCTTGCCCCCAGTGACCTAATTATGTCACCTGGATGCTGCACAACTTTGTACTCAAGCAAGGCTGCCACAAGGCATGTGAGCTTTGTACTGAAATTTTTTTTGTAAATTGGATTTCATCTCTTCTTCCCCACTGCCCCCTCCCAGTACAAGCTGCTGATTTCAACATTTTACCTGAGGTTGGAAGCTTCACTGATTTTCGTTTTCTTTTGGATTTTGTTTATGTGTTTTGTTGTGTTTTTTTTTTTTTTTTCCCTTTCCAAAAGGCCAAGGAGGCAATGATAAAACTAATTTGTCTTTTTAATCTGTACCTTGTAATTAGAGCTAAGAGGGGCTGGAAAGACACGCCAAGCGAGTAAGCTCTTTTTCTTTAAAAGCTCTCCGGGCACATAACTGAGTCTTGGGAGACCTCTAAAGGAAAGCACT